>NW_010234103.1:0-20136 GCF_000690775.1 Eurypyga helias | reverse complement strand
TTCAGCAGTTTCTGTTCTTATGTGGGGGTTATTTCTTGGATGTCGGTCACAGTCCATGCGCACAACCACGTAAAGATAAAAATGCAACTTACTAGTTAGAGGAGTCCTTCAAGATGTTGTACATATGTACGCTCCACTTTCATTGTCCTTCAGAGTCATTCAGAATCTTCCTCAGATCTTTTTGTTGCCAAATTTTGCTTTGGAGAGAGACCTGAGGTGGTGTCTGGTTCACTTCACCCTAATACGCTCAACATGGGGAAAGAATTCGCCCGAGTGACTGGGCATAGCACGTCTCTGAGAACCCTGCTGACTGGGGTAAGCGGTTCTCTTCTCCTGACCAAAGTTTTTCTGTTGATAGAGCAAGTTGTAGGTTTTCTGGTATTCTTGCTTCACATTTTTATTTCTTTTTAATATGCGTGTAAAACCTCTGGGAAACATTTACAAATGAAGCACGTAATTTAGTATGGAAGTTTACATGTTTTGCTTGGTGGACTTCAAAATGGGCTAGAAGATTAAGTGAGAGAAGTGTATTAACAGTTGTCAGAACTATGGTATATTTTGCATAATTTTTTGCAATAAATACTATATATAAAACGCAGAACTAGATCCTACAAAAAATGGTATCATGCCAAAAGGAAAGGCAATGGAAAAATCTGCTATCATTTCTGCATTCCAGATTTTGTACTGTGGGCTACCCGTGGAGGGTTATATCGTTCAGGTACTCAGATGCAGTAGCAAGTACTTATTTGAGAGTTTTGCAGTATTGGATGTCCCTTGTTGTGCAGATTGCCAATGTGGGGCAATATTGTCATACTACAGGGACAAGAGGACGGTCTCTACTGCACTGCTCACTACTTCTGCTGATTTACTTTCCCTAGTATTCTGCTCACAGTGGAAAATACAGTAGCTACATAATACCTGCAGGTTTTTTCCTTGCAAACGTCTTTCCCCAGCCTCACAACATACCCAATAATCAAATTTGTTTTACGGGATTATGGATTTTTAAGTGCTTTTTAGTGTTCACAGTAGCTTCCTCTGGGTTTGTCTAACAATCTGCATACTGAGGGCATATATTGACTGAAGGTTATTCGTATCTGTTTCCCCAAATATTTCTATTTAAAAAAAAATTAAAATAATTTTAAATTATGAGTATGTTAAAATGTTTAAATAGCATTAAGATTCTTTTTGCCATGGCTTTCTCTCAATTGTTTAAGAAGCCTAAAATATGAAAGGGTGTGATTATGTTGGAATTTGTGAATACATTTGCTAGCATTTAAACTTATTTTGTTGTTCTTGTTAAAAGTAATTTTTTTTTTTTTTAATAACCGCATCATAGCTGGAAATTTTACTCTTTATCACTTTGGATTAAAAGCTTTTCTCCAAAAGATAAATACCAGTAACAGTCTTGAGTATTTCTGTAATCATCTCCCATAGGTCTTTTGATACACTGCGAGTAATTTTATTTTAGTTTTGTCTTAAAATACACATTCAAAATCTGTAGCTCACACTTTCCTGACTCTGAAAGTATGCTCAAAAAAGGAAAGCTGAAGTAATGTCCTGTTGATGTGCTCAAAGCCAGAGACCTTGTAGAATGCCTGTTAAAGGGCATCTGGCATTAAAGGGAAATGAGGAAAGGTAAGAGGATTCAGTCTGGAATTGATTACTGAACTGGCAAAGCTTAAATTGTGTTTTCAAGTATTTTATTCCACTTCTATTTTGTAATTCCTCTAGATTTTTTTCATGTCTCATGACCATTTGCAGACCTTTTGAGCGTTGCACTCTGGCAGTGCATACAGAATAGGTTCTTTTGTACTAATACGAGATGCCAATACTTTCCTGACTTGTCCAAGTTGTTCAGCTGCCTTTAAGCATTTTTGTCCTGCAAAAAACCCATTAAATTCCTTGCCCTGGTATTACTAGGACCTGAATGCCTGGTAACACCAGTCCTGTTTTGACTGACATTGATACAGTAAGGCATTTGATTTGGCATAAGAGTTTTTTGCGTGAGGTTACTGCCATATTTTTTTCTTTATCTGTAGGGCAGATAGTGGTTTGGGGAAAGGCGGAATCGTTGTACAAAGCTGCTTGGTACACAGGATGAAGTGTAGGGGGCAGATCTCCAGCTGAGGATCTGCTCAGAGGAATCTTGATGATGTACAGGCAACTTTGCTGATACTTTTGGGTTCTCTTTGATCCAAATTCTTAGCTCATGAGACATCAACACTTATTTTTCATTTTCACATCAACTGTTATGTTTTCACTCCAACTCCCTGACAGCTTTAGACTGTCTGGTCATGCTATAGGAGGAATGAAAAGAACAGCTTTATCACGGACAGAATATCACTGGTACTGTCTCCTACCGCTTTTCCTGTTTCTTTTGGAATGGAGGACCTATTTTAATGGTTTGTAGGAGGTTGATGGGCCCCAGATATCTTTGGAGAATTAATAATAAAACACAGAAAATATAGCCTGTCTTGGAAAATTAAAACTATTTTGTCTTACGAAACTGAGGCTTTCTCTTCTAAATGTGGATCCTGCTCTCTTGCTGCATTAGAGTAGGTTTGTTTAAAGCAGTAGGTGGAATTGTATTTGTAATGTGAATGAAATTAGACCCATATAAAGTGCATGAAGACTTTTTATTTTTTTACCAGAAAAGGAATAAAAGATCATTAAGCACCCTTTAATTTTCTGACTGTTTAGATACTGGAACATTTTAATTTTATAAGCATTCATGAATTTTTCTTATTGCTACTTTTTAGTAGGATGTTGGCTGGAATATAAATATTTGTGTCACACATAAATATGAGATTATATAGCAGAATAGAAATAGTAGTGTAATTTGGGCTATAAACAGATGGAAGATTTAAGATTTGGTCTGCTCCATATATCTAACATATATGCAGCTAGTTAAAAGCTATAAAACTGTTGGAATGCATCAGGTGTTTGTTAGAGAATCTTCAATTTTAATTTATTTGAACATATTCTATAAGCCCTGTGGACAGGGAAGTGCACAGTCGGTTGTTATTCCATTTCATTTAAGACTGGAGCAGAATGACAGTTAATCTTTTGGTTGTAGTTACTGCTTCAGGGTTATATCTGCAAAGCAGTCAAAGTATTCTGTGGTGCTAAAGGTTATCAATACATTCGCCAAACTAACCAAGGAAAAATTAATATTTTATATGACCAAAGATCTTTAATAATCAGAGGTCCCAGTGTTTAGGTAGATTCCTGAAGGCTTGTTTAGAATTACCCTGTGGATGTTCAGTACATATCTAGATATTCCTTTATGTTGTAAAGGAACGTGGTTTAAAACAGTGCTTACTGAAAACCACTTTGCTTAGAAAGAGTTTTCCATGGCAGGAGGTGTAAAGAAGCGTTTGAAGTTCTGAGAGTCATACCAGACAAGGGAAATGAAGCTTCAGATGCTGTGCTGAGGGCTATCTGCACGCAGCCCCCTGTGGGTAGGCTAACCAGCCTGCGCAGGTCATTCCGCTAATTGAACTTTGCGGCTTCGAAGTATGCGTCAGCACATTAGCAGTTAATTAAGATCTCTACTTGGCACTGTGTAAGGGTGTCGCTTACCAAAAGTAATGGATGGCTTGTGTTGAGCTATGAATGTCTTAGTCAAGAGCTTATTAATTTCCTGTGTGGAAAAACGCAAAGTATTTGATATTTCACGTGTACGGATGCTGATTTTTCTGTTTACTTAAGCTGCTGTGTCTGACTGCGTTCTCAGTCAGTGTGGGAGCTTTCGGGTTGCAGTGCTTTCCAGGCAGACTCTTCTGTGGAATTTTATCTTATAAAGGGAAAAGAAAATGTTATAAAATGGGTTTCATAATAAGCTTCAGGCTTTGAATTTGTCGTCAAAGCCACATATTTACAAGCAGTTTCCTTATTAGCAGAAGCTTAATGTATGAATACCTGCTTGGGGCCTACCTTGCAATTCTCTCCCCATCCCTGCCAAACTTGCTGAAAATATTTGTTAGGTGACTTCTGACAGAAGTGTGTGTAGGTGGGAAAGGGCACAGAAGTAGTGGTCCAGGCAGCTCTTTATACTGAATGTGCCCAAGTCCAGGGTTGCTCACTTCCAAGTGAATATTTACAGCTTCAAAAAAGACTTGCAATAATGCTCGAGACTCACATATGGGAGGTCCTATAGAATACTGTATAGAAGCATACTGTTGTGTTTAGATGTTTTGATATGTAATTTTATGCTTAAATTGATGCACAAATTAAGCAATTATTTCCTGTATAAAGCCACTGTAGTTAACATTTCTGAATTTTATATGACTAAGATGAATGTATGAGTGCCCAACCAAATGTACAGGAGCGGATATTTTTAATGTGAACTTAAGGTAAGTGGCATTGCCAGGCAACACTTGCATGTGTAAAGACACGTTCCTGCCCACAGCAGGGGGGTTGGAACTAGGTGATCTTTAAGGTCCCTTCCAACCCAAACCATTCTATGATTCTGTGTTTTTTTTATGGAAGTGAGTTTTACGCTTTGGAGCCTGTGGTTTCCAAGGGCATCATTTCCATGTCGTGAGAGGGTTTTACTTGCTTCAGTGCGCATGATGGTTGTTTGCTACTTGCAGGTTTGCCTCCTATAGTTGTAACACCAATTCTGTGCTGTGTTACTGTTTGCAAATGACATTCATGTGAAGCCAGACATTGTTTCTTTGCTGTCTCTTCCATCCATAAGAAAACAATTTCAGTACCAAGTATGGAACCACGACTTTGATTCATCTGACTCTGTTCCACAGGAGGTCACAGATGCCTGTTGCTAGTGAGTAGCTGGGATTTTTAATAGTGCTTATTCATTCCTTTTGCATGTTGCCTGTCAGGTTTCATGGTGACCTACTGCTTTCAAGGAAGGCAGTCCACCATTCAGTATGTCGTCATACGGATTCACTGAAACGGGATTGCCCTTAATTCTGGTATTGAGCACAACTTGGTAGCCAAGCTCTTGCTGAGATTAGTACTCTTTAATCGTTGATTTCATACTTAACGGATGAACAGTAGATTGTCTAGGCAGTGTCATTGAGATATGAGTGGACTATGATATATAGCATTTGCTTGGGATATAAAACTGAAGACTGTGGATCTAAGGTTCCATTTAGATTGCTAGTAAAGATTAAAACTCCCATCCTGATCAACTTCTATCCTGACCCAAGCTTTGTTCTACAGATTATCTGGAGAAATAATACTGAAGATAATTACATTTCCTACAACTGTTTTCTTTAAAGATTATCCAAATGCATTAGCACACCTGTAAAACTAAATAAAATTAAGTTAAATAGGCTGCAACTAATATACATTTCTCCACTTAAGATAAAGTACAGAAGACAATAGAAATGGAAAACGAGTGCATTCTGGCTCTAGATGAAAATGCTGCTATTGAACTCTTTCCAGAACAACATGTACTTGGATCAGTATTAAAGAGAAGTGTTGTGCATGTCTAAGCCAAACGACCTAGTACGTTGATAGTGCAGAGCATATTTCACAGTTACACAAATACCTAAACTGTTGTTTCAGTCTATAAAACAAGTAAATTAGAATGAGCTAAAAGCAAAGCAAACCTGTCTGCCTTAAGTATTTTTGTTCTGAAAATGACTCCAGTAGCTTAGTGCGGCTGGATTACTGTTACAGAGAAGCACACTAACTCTAATGATTTCAGGAAACAAGATCTGTGACCCACTCCTCTCTTTGACGTTAAAGAAACCCTCAAAGCTTCATTGTTACACCCGCTTTAAGGTCCCTTCCAACCCGCAATAGGCTTTAGGTAAAAATGGCAATTCCACTTGATTTCGGTTCAAGGTAAAGTAATATTTATGAATGACCAGGTCTTTTCCTCTGTGATAATGAATGCCAATACAGAAGATCATCGCAAATGTTGGTAACAGGAAATGTTTTTTAAGGAAGCTGAAAAAGAGCCTATTGTCTCATTTCTGCTTTAATTTCCTTTATCTACATCTTTCGCATTGCTTTGCTTGTTTTCATTTCCTTTCTCTGCCAACCACTATTTTTGCTCTGTACTCATGCATGCAATGGTTTGTCAAATATTGTTCTGGTCTGTATGAATCACTGACGAATCATGTGGCAAAAGTGAAATACTTAAGTCACCAGTAAAAAAAAAAAAGGAAAGTTCAGATCTGTTGAAGAAGGCTTGTGAGCAAACAAACACACTGTCAACTTCAGTAGGTGATCTTAATAAAATCTTTCATATTTTAATGCTACAGTTTTTATACAATGAATTTTATATTATTATTTGTACTTAAAATATTAATTGTGACTGTTGTCTTTTGCATTCCATAAATTATGGAATGAAAAATAGAGGAGCTAGTGACCTCATTAGACTTCAAAACAGATATATTTTGTAGTGCTTGTGGCAAGAAAGATTCTGTGGTCAAACACCAATGTGATCTGGACAAAATTGAAGGTCCTACAGCTTAAGGTGCTACATGGATGTGTAGAAAACTTGCTAATTTGTGCAGATCTACCTCGATCAGATTAAAAAGACTGCAGGGCTTTTAACATAGTTCTATGTTAGAACGATAATTTTTATTACTATAGCACTTCTATTATTTACATGACAAAATCAGGGTGTCTTAGTAAATTGGTATCACTGATGCCAATTTTTGGCCACATCTTTACACTAGGCAAGTATTTATTTCTTGTTGGAATTTTCACCTTATTTTTCTATCCTTTCCTGTTAGTTTTTATTTTACAAGGGAGTGAAGAGATGACTGATTTTAAGTATTAAAAGCCACTTTTTTTCTTATTGTGAAGCTTAAAAATTACTGCTTGAGAAACTGCTTACGAACTAATGTTCTTACATCCTAGGGTGCTTGGTTTTATTTTGTAATAGTTTCCGAGTATGTTAAACTATCAAACTATGCTTTAAAAACCTAGTGAGCTTTTTGAAATGACAATACTGTAGCTGATAGGCCAGTTAACTACACTGACCTGATAAAGGGATTTTTTCCACATCAACACTGGAGGATAATTAAGTTGAGGAATTTCCACACATTCTGTTGCTTCTGTCTTCAGCCTTAATCCTCCATTTGTTTTCTGTTAATAATGTGAAGAAAGCTTCCCTTGACTCAAGTGCAACTCCTTACAACACTTCTGACCTATAGCTGCGTGGCCCTGAGAAGCAAAAGGAAACAAACCTGTCAGATTTCAGTGTTCTGAAGGGTCCCTTCACACTGTAAGTGTGTTTGGAAGTATGACCTATTGCTCTGTCAACACACAGGATCTTGTTAGTATTTAACTTCCAGTATTTTTGTTAATCCTTTGTCCTCTTCCCAGAGTTACATTATCTCCAAGTATTTTGTAGAGAAACAGTATGAACAATAAATCCTTAATTTGCAGTTAAGCTTAAATTCTTGGGGTGCCTTATAGGTTACAGTCTTATTTCTTATACATTATAAGTCATCTTGAACCTGTTTTATGGAATGTTTGGTAATCATTTACTATAACAATATTTAACACAGGTAATATTACTCAAATTCGGAATGTTTTTAACTCTAAAGAGAACCAATTGCTTAGGTCAGAGTAGTAGCCATCAGTGTCATGACTGAGTCAACTGATACTTTGTTGTTTTTTTCCACAGAAGATGTGACACTTCTTGTATTTTCCAGACAATAAGGCACTAATTTTAAATTAAAACTCATTTTATACACATGGAATACATTACATTAGAGTACAGTTATACTATAGCCCTCTGTAGTATAACTGCAGAATTGGCACTTGTCTTCCACAGTAAATATATGTATGTTACCTGTAAAAAAATACATATATATTTTTTTCACGTAGATCAAAATTCTTGGTCAGGAGATTATATTTTTATTGGCAGAACCATTGGGTTCGCATGCTGGTGAGTTGCACAAACTCCTGATGCCATGAATTTATGCACCATACATCCACAGATGCCATGAACATATACCTCAGTTAACCCTTGACATATTAAACCCAGTCTACCATAGTACAGCACTTTACCTCGCATACATGGCTGCAGTGAAAAGCAAGGTTGGATTCCCCGAGCAGAAAATGGCTGGTTTACTATTCAGACTCTCTTACCAAGTCCTACAATGCATTGCTCTGGGGGATACTGATGCTTTCTAAACTTCTTGAATAGCTTGAGATTTCTTTCTCTAGGGCCAGAGAAGGACACGATAGAACTCCTATTGTTCAGTTCTAACTTTAAGATGTTCCTAGTTCTTTTTATAGCTTTTGCACCACTACTCTGACCATGGAAAGTATTTGCTAGCCCATCCTATAATTATTCTCCAAAACATGTCTGCTCTTAACTGTGAAATGCAAAAGGTAGACTTACATGATAGTTTTCATTGGCTGGCAGTTTCCTTTGAGTGCCTTTCTAGTATTCCTGTTAAGTTTCCTGTTTGCTTATTTACGTTTCATTGAAAATTCTTTTATGAAATACATTTTAAACAGCCAAAGATATAAAAATTGAAATTGATTCATGATAACTAAACCTGATTATTTCTTGAATATAATAACATAAACACAGTTCTAGCATTTTTCTGAACTATTTTTGACTGATTCTGATTGGGATCATATTACAATAGTTCACTGTTTACTGTTTAATAAGCCATCAGGAAGGATATAGCAGGAGAACAGTGTGGCATAGGTGGATTTTAAACTTCATTTGCAGGATGACAGTAATTGATGACATGCCTAATATAAATATAAGGACTTGACTCATCTGAGTTGAAAAAAATTCTTTCATGTTATCATGAATACGTGGTAGCAAATATGGGCTAATACAGACAATTTGAATTGCTTTTGTTTCGTTGTGTTGGGGATGCTTGTAGCTTGAATGGAACGTGCTTTCCATGCTTTAGTCAAAGCTGTTTGACGTTAACTAGAATAAATTTGAGGGAGTATTATGTCCTTTCTTGGAATATAGAAAAGGGTTTCTTAAGGCTCTGTTTACACATTACATGGCACTTCTAAGCTCACGCATGACTTCACAAACAGGCTTTGTGAGAAGAATATTAAATTATTAGTCCCCAAAATTTTAAGCTTTCTTTTCAGGACTTATTAAGCACAGAGGCTATGCTGGGCAGTACAAAAAGTCGCTTTGTAATGGTAAATTTACAAGCTTTTAATAACCATGAAAATATGAGCTTGATATCTTGAATAAACCTCAGTATTTGGCCTACAAAACAAAAAAGGGTAGTTTTGCCTAAATAATTTATACAATTGTTAAACTTATGCAAGCTCTTTTAACACCAGAACAAATATTTATACTAAACTGAGTTTAATTTCTTTAGTTTCTTATTAGAATTTTATAGGCATTACAGTTTTTCCAAGTAAGGGTAATCTAAAAATATCAGAAGCTACACATACTTTTGTCTGATTTCTGGATGGAAGTACTTTATATGCCATTTTGCATTTAATGCAGTCTGATTTTTGACTGCTCTTGTGATCTGTTTTATGTAACTTATGGCAAGTTTACATATTTTCATGACTGTTAATACTAAATTCTATACTGGCAAAAGGTTTAGTAGTCCTTCACAGGGAAACATCCAATACCACGTGGTCATTTTGACAACTTAGCATGAAATGGGAAAGGAGAACAATAAAATCTGTTTAGCAAAATAACCATGTTTTAGTACTTGATTCTCCTGATAGCATACAAGACTGGAAGGGTATTTATATTTATCTTAATTTAAAACAGTTCGCAAAATGAAGAATTGAAATCAGAGACTTCAGACACAAATCCTTATTTTTAAAAATGAAACCACAGGGTTGCCAAGCTCAAGTGGGGATTTAGCAAGGAGTTAGTGAGAAATCCCTCTACCCTATCATTGTCCCTGCCCTATTAGTATCAGTCACTGCAGTGTTTTGTGCTCTTTTAAGTGACGTGGGTGAGAGTGGGTGAACTATACTTCATGTTAACGTCGCATTCCCTAACCTGCAAGAGTCCACTGCTAATTCTTTGCTTTCCTGTAGTAAAAGACAGCTTATGTGCAATGTCTTTTGGGCTATAAATCAGTAAAACCATTTTACAAGTGAATAATCTAGAGTAAAAACAAAGTGAGTAATATAACACTGAGGAGGAACAGACATGAAATTCGGGAATTCCAGCTTGCAGTCAGGCTGAGTTAGATGTGAACAGACCTTGTTACACTTAATCTACTATACTGTAGGATCTTCTATTGTGGAGATCTTTAAAATAATTTTTCACATAATGCTGGTGTAAAAAGAGTCACTGAATAACAGACAATTCTGTACACCAAATGGCAGTTACTTTTTAAGCTGTGGGTTTTTTTTTTTACTGTGACAGAGTAGGCTACCAAAATCAGTGTTGCTGAGAAGTCAGCCGCTCAGGGTTATCCACCAACAGCTCCATGAAATCTTTGGAGACTTCTGGCTTTCTTTTTACTGTAACTAGCCACTGTAAATTGAAATATGTGAGAGTAGTGATATGTTAACAGGTTGACCAGCACAGGCAAATAGGTAAATGGTAGTCAAAGCAAGTATCTTCATGTTACTCAACTCAGGTTTGTCTCCGCTCACCACTTCTGTCATCAAAATATTGAGACAGATTCCTCCAAAGAGCTCTTCAGTGCACACAGGTTAAGCACCATCTCCAAAAGTAGTTCTGCAGAGGAATTTAGTTGCTTGTTTCTATCTTTAAAATCTCCATCTCTCAAGTTATGGGCCAATTTAGCCAGCCAATGCAGATATCTAAAACTGAATGATGTGGCAGAGAGCCATAGACCATACCAATCAAATAGACTAATGAATTAAACTTTAAAAAAATCAATCAGATCATCCTGCTAAAAGTTCTTGCTCATTTTTCTGAAATCTTTACTTATTAAACAATTATTTCCTGTGAATTATGTATATATTAATCTAAGTATCAGCCTAGAGGAAAGTTTTTAAGATCAGCTTTAAAACATTGAAAGTAGTAATGAAGAAAAGTGATCAGTGGTGTACGTACAAAACATATAGCTCACGATAGAGGGCTTTTATCTAAGTGAAAACAAAATCTGGGAGGAAAAGAAATGCTTGTGAGCTGTATTGCAGTCTGATGGGAGATCTTGGGTGACATCTCTAACAAATTTAATATGAAAACTTTATTTCTTTCACAACTAAATACATTTGCTGGGGGGTGTGTGAAATTACATGTGCTTTAGATTGCATAACAGGCAGTTGTTGTGCATGGATTTGAGCTACACAGTTTAGCAATCTGATGTTAACCGGTGTAGTTCAGTTTTGACATCTTATATTGCATTTTACCCTTAACCTTCAGGGCCTGTGAATTAAGGACAAATGCTTTGTTAATCTGGAACCAGTGACCAAACTTGGGCTTCTCTATTTATACACCTCTGTATACGTGGGTGGCCTGGGATTTCATCTCAGCTTTGTGTTCCTGTGAGCTGTAGGTTGCCATCTCTGTTGTCACTCTAGAAGAATTGATTCCAGTTGGCTGCTACAAGTGTTTGCTTTTGCCTTACATCACATGATGTCCAAGATGCTGTTAATGGAATTTCTTTAGAATATCTTGCCATCTGCTGCACAGTACTGTAGGTTTGCTGGTTTTTCCAAATTTGAGCACTGCCTAATTAGGACCATGGAAAAAATTAAACAAAAGTTGAGGGGGGAAAAAGTAATGGGACAGCTGAAAAGAATCACTGGCATTCCAATACACTCTTTAAATAAACACAAGCTGTGTTCTGTGGTTAAACATGCACTGTACTTGTCTTGAGCCTCAGTTTTCTGTCTGCGGTATACAGCATTTAGCCAGAGGATCATTTCTATTTTTGCCAAAACATTTAGAGAAATGGTGTTCTATCATAATGCCACTGAAAATGCAGTCTGGCTTTATAGCACAGCAGAATTAGGAGCTCAGTCACCAGCAGAATACTAGAAATGTGAATTTTTCAATCATCCCTCCTATTTTCTTGCAAATCTGAATATTTCACTGAATAAGACTTGATAGGTGGGCGTGTCAAAGGACAGGTAGCATCCTTTCAATCTTAATGCTGTCCATCTCATCCCAAGAGCAGGTTTGCTTTATTGTGATGGCTTAACAGTGAGATTTCTCTATAGGGGAAAACCATTTATCAGGTGAACCTGAGCTCTGAAAAGTAGTGAGATATGTTCTTTGCTATCTGTAATCTTTGTTTAAAACCAAAGATTGGTAACCAAAGATCTTATTGGCCAGGGTTCTATTTATTAGGCTTTGTTATTATCTGTGGATTTGAGTTCTTTATTTGTGGTGCATAAGGCTGTCTTACTTCTCTGAGCCAACCAATGCAAGGAGCCTAGGAGGTATTCACGAGTCAAATTTGGCTGATGTAACTAGCTAAAACTAAGGAAGTCTCCTCAGTTTCCCCCTGAAATCAGTGTAGATGAATTTTAAGATCCTTTAACAAGTGATTCAGGGAAGTCTGGTGTGTCTGCTGGCTTCTCTTTAATGGCTGTAATTGGAGCGTGGAGAACCTGCCCAACAAACTCAAGTGCCTAAAGTTGATATGAATATTGCTTTTTCTCTCCTCTCACTCGTAGACACTCAGTTTGTGTTTAAGAGCCCCCAACAGCTGTAAACGAAGAAGTGACTGCCACATCAGTCCTGCTGCAGGACGGTTAGGTAACTACTTCAGATTGTAAGATTAATGTCAGCATTGCTTCCCTCATTCATGGCAGGCAATATAAAGTTTTGATGTAACTCAACTAGGCAGAGCTTGTGTGACATCTGCAGTAGCCTTTACCTTTTGCCTTTGTTTACCTGCTTCTGGTCTCACTTGTGTATTTGGACTGCTGAATGTCTTTAGAAAATGCCTGGCTGTCAGCACCACCACTATGAAAATACATTTAATAATTACCTTGTGTCTACAGAATATTATGAAATAAGTTTGAGTCAAACTTGATTCTTATGATATGGAAAGGTTTGCTTGTCTTCTGCTTAGAGGAAAGAATGTTATTCCAGAGTGATAAAGTGTTTAAAAAAAACCCCAAGCAAATAAACAGCCACTCCTTACTGGATGTTAGCCCTAGGAATTTTCTCTCCCTCTCTTGTTTTTATTTTCCATGGGAAGTTGGTAATGAAACTCCTCAAAGCAAGTTAGGTAAATTTGTAGGAGTTCTCCTTTGGGAAGTTAGTAAGTACTCCCTGAATACTGCAAATAGGCTACTTCAAGGATGTGTTGAGAAACACTGGGGTTCTGGGGTGGTTGTTTTTACATGTTGAGGGGAACACCACACCAAAACCTACTTTGATTTCTTATCAATACTTCAGCTCCTTATGTATGCACATTATGCATTTTCTGAGAGTGTGACAGCTGTGTGTCACCAGCTCTCTGCCTCTGAGCAGAGGACAAGTGGTATTAGTAATGCAGGTACCTATCTCAAAGTGTATGTATGAATTTTTGAAAGTAGACTTTGATATAAATCGTTCTACTACACAGCGAGTTAAATCAGTGGGTAGAATCCTGTGAATAATCAGAGATAATAAACTCCAGAAGGTCATGTTACCCTTCCCAGCACAGTAGTGAAATAATTGGCATTTCAGAATCTGCATTTTTTTATATTTGATTATATAATTTCAATTTGCTTCAAAGAGATTGAAAAAGTTTATTGTAGTTAGGAGCAGCATTCCTTCATTCCATGGATTGCAATTGACATTCTTGTTGTGCTTGCACCTTTTAATCTAAACTCTAAGCACAAATATAGTTGCTATTATAAGCTTGATTTTTTTAAATGTTTTTAGGGTTTTTGAAGAGTGTTTTAGTCTTATTCTCAGCGTGGAAATTATTTGTTTTGGTCACAGCTGCTTCATAGATTGGGAATGTCTAATGTGTTACTACAGAAAAGGCATACCTGCTGAAGTTCCAGCTATGACACTCAATGGAAAAATTGGGGCACACTTGGATGTATTTTCTCAGGCAAAACAATCTCTCAAACTCAGTGTGGAAAAGATTACCCAAGAAGCATGTATATAAAACTGAGTTTTATTTTCATATTTTTGATAAGTTTTGATAATTTTAATAGTTTTGATAACTTTCACTGTAGCTGAAATATAGGATAACCTTGTCTAGAAAATAGAAATGAGTGAGATATAGAATGGTATTTAGAAATGCCAAAGTTGTATTAAAGGATAGTCTCGATTAAATAGACTTTCAATATTAAAAATTGTCGAATAGGTAATTTTATAAGTAAGTTTCATTGCTGCTGCTTATACCTCTTAACTGGGATGAAGTAAAGACCAATAATTAAGTGGTTCCCTTTTGAACTTTAGTTACCATTGATTTCAGAAGGTATTTTGAAAGGAGTTGGTAGAGGTAAGGTCCCAACTGTAAGTGAAAATTCCTATAGATAAACCGTGTCTTTAAAAAAAATCCCTTCCATTGTATTAATTTATGGAGAAATAAGTGTAAGAACAATATCTGTTTAATATGTGTTTATTAACATATGAAGATTTTTATTCACTTGCCACTTCAGTCTATCCTTCTAGAGCTTTTGCACTCTTGCTTTCTCCCACTGATTCTGAGCTTCAGAGCAGAAGATGATACCAAGGAAACAAATGGCTGATTCAAGAAAAACTGTGTAATCTCTGTCATCAGGAAAGAAGAGAGTAGAAAGAGGGATATAGGAAAAGTAGGGAGGAAATATCAAAGAAAGGTTATAAACAAGACTTTTGAAAGCAAGGTTTGTAGAGAACCTAAGTTGGTCTAAACTCGTTATTGGATCTGAAAGTGAAGTATGGTTAAACTAAGGTTAAGTTCTTGGACTTGAGATTTAAAAAAGCTCAGGGACATGCAAAGATTAGCTACAATTTGCAACTTGCAAAAATTATAACCCAAAATATTGATAACTTTGAGAGATTATATACTTTTTATGAAATTTTAAAACGAGTAAGATGCACTGAGAAAACTGGATCTGTAAGTGAAACTGGACTGGAAGTTTAACTGCCGGTTACACATCCTTTCTCATACAGAAATAATGTTGCTTTTCGTAATGATATCTTAGAATCATAGAATCGTTTAGGTTGGAAAAGACCTCGAAGATCATCAAGTCCAACTCTTAACCTAACACTGCTAAATCCACCACTAAACCATGACTTGAAGCATCTTATCCACACATCTTAAATAGCTCCATTAACCCCCTTAAATAGTCAACATATCCAGCTTACATTAGAGGCTTAAAATTACATGGTTTGAATGTTCGTCTTGGTGTAAACATATACAAAGTGCAGGAGGACTTCCTGAATCAGGATTAGAATGTTTTCTTGCTGTGAAGTTAGCCAAATGTGCTAAGTATTTTGTGTTTCCAGAGCTGACTAGAGAACTAAATGTAATTAAATAATATAGATTCTGAGGTTTTATGCTAATATTTAAAACACTGGGACTTTTTACATTGTGCAAGCAACCCATATCTCAGAATTCCCAGCTTGAGATCAGTGCGAGTCTATGAATGAATAAAAATTATTCAGTTCCATGTTATTTAAACAAGTAGGTGCTCTGCTTGTTTTCAGGAGTCTCCCCTAATGTGAACTTAAAGGAACATGGGGTAATATTCTCATTTTTCTTTAAGAATTTATGTTCTCTGTAAGTGTCCATGCTTAATACAAACCATTCCATGATTTTTAAAATATGTCTGTGACATTACTAAGCCATCATAACATATACTTAATATGGGCTACAAACATAACTATTGTTTTCTTCTTTGTATTAGGGCTTTCTCGGCTCTATTTTAATCTTTTCCAGAAGGCAAACATGTTTTATGTGAAAGCAAAGCTGGAATCGTAAGCATCTGATCTTTTTTTACCGTTCCTTAGATGCTCAGGCCTTGAGTTTCCATACTTACAGGCCCCTCTTAACCTTACAGAGCAAGTTTGTGTGTGTGTGGCCGGGGTGCAGCTGCCATCTGGTGAAGGCATCAACACACTGGTATGGCTGAAACCACAGTGGATTGTGCAGCAAGCCCACGCCGAATTAAAAGGTGGCTGGTGAGACGTGTTCCTTTAACCTCTTCCTGTCACCTCGCACGTGTGTCTTTATAGCCAGTTTCTCTCCTTTCCCTTTATGTCCTTTCCCCTCTCCTTCCCTTACACTCTCTCCCCTGCAAATTTTTTTCATAACACATATGGTTTTCCCTTAATACTTCATTTATCCAGTTACAAAACCTTCCTACTTTATGGTCCATCGATTTTTGATGTTTAATGTTTCTCTTTGTTTTCTCATTGTAATATCTTATACCAGAATCCAGGGAATGATCAAGCTACATTATTGTTAGCGGTAAAGCATCCAACAGCTTGTTTCGTTGACGTGTGTTTAAGGTGAAAAACATTTCCTGACATACTCTTGCCTTTTAAAAATGAAACTGCTCATGATCTTTGAAGAGTAAAGACATTTAATCACTGAAATTGTAAGTTATAAATGGGATGTTTTAAGTTATAAAGTGTATATTGCGTAATAGAATGCTTTGTGCAGAAGAGTACAGCAGAAGCACAAGTTTCGAATTCCATTACATGCATAATATTGAGAGTCAAAAACTAACTTACCCGTGGATTTCGGAGTCCAGTGGTCCGTCTTAGGACTTTCCCCAGTGCAGTTGTAGTGGGCATGGGATTTGGGGATATCAACAGGAAGGACAAAAGTCATAATTGCATATGTTTCTTAACACATTTGGAAGTCTTACAACTTGGCACTATGTGTATCTCTCTGTCTTGGCACTATGTGTGTCTTTGTCTACTGGCCAATATTTACCTATTATATCCTTATATTCCTAGGTGTTAATTAAAGCTCAAAATGATCTCTGGCTCATTGCAAGGAACACACAATTCGCTTGGCTATGAAACCGTACTGTGGAAGAATTTTAATTACAGATTGTTCTGTCTTTTCCAAACATTTAATGTAATTTCTTGGAGTTCTAATACTTATGAATTTGGGCATCAGACTTATTTTGATGACTTGATGATGACATCTAGATTGAAGTTCCTCTTTTTGCTTATATTCTAGTACCAATTTCCCTATTTTCAAAGTTAACATTCCTTCTGTGTAACAGTTCTGTTGCACATCAAGTGGACAGAAACTATATTCTCCTGAATATTTCAAGCATAACTCTGAAGGATCTGATACAGAACACTGGCCATACTGTGCTTTTCGTGGGTGTCTTGGGAGAAAGTTAACAATGTAGATGGTTTTACTGATGGGCATGTATGATACTTCCAGAGGCTGCTCATGTGTGCTTTGGGAGGTTGAGTTCTTCACATATGACTGTAATATGTCTTTAGTGAGTATATATGATATAAGGTGAGATTTAATGGGACAGTACATTGGTTGAGTGATTTTGAATATTGCTACAAATTGTGTTTTATTCTCTGAATATAATGTTGATGCTGGTTTACGACAGAAGTTCTTGGAACTCATATTCTAAATCGAACATTAATCCTTAATGACAAGCTGTAATTTCTCTAAACTTAGAGAGGTATGCAAAGTATTCAATTTATTGTAAGGCTGGTTCCATAGAATTTTATTTTATGATTCTGAGTAACACCGTGACAAGACAGTGTTCTGTGATAAAGAACGGTGCTTGTGATGTCCTCAAACAGAACCATAAAGATACTGGGGTTTTAATATCAGTTATTAATTTGATCTTTATTTCTCATTTTCCCCTCAATGCCTTTCTTGCTACTTCTTTATTTTGCTGATTTTTGTATTAAACTGAAAATTAATTAAGGTTTTTTAAATATATTAGTACAGTTGGTACACAGTAGGAGCCTAATTTCCATGGTGTACTTTAGGTGCTGTACTACAAATAACTACGTATTTCAGGTGAAAGAGCATCTTTAGTCCTAAATTAAGTATCAAAATAGGTGTAACCATATGGGACAGTTTAGTGTTATGATAATGAAATATTGTCGGGGTAAAACACTAGTGCAGTGCAGACACTTCAATTGTCATCACATCAAACTGGCATTATTATCTCTCAAACTGCCATCCTGTGCTGACAGGTGTGATGAAGGAGACTCATGACGACTGGTCACACAGCGATGAGGTACATGAAGAACTCCGGCAAATACCTAGGAGAACAACACATTTTCTATCCTTTCAGATCAGATATCCCAAATGAATTCACTTCTTTCAGAGGAAAAACTAATTCCTCTCAGTAAGAGCATGTTAGCCAAACTAGAACTATGCAGACCCGTTTTGTCTGATTCTGCTTTCTAGAGAAAGCTGCCTTTTCCACTGTTTTAAAGGTATGAAAAAAATCTATGTGTACTGAAATGTCTTGAAGCCCATATGTTCCCAGGGTTTGGTTATTTGCCACTCATCTTACACACAGACTGTGTTAAGAGGATGATATTAATGAGGCAAAGACAGCCTCAAGAATTGTCAGCCTTTGTTGTTGCCTAAACAAACTGCTTCCTACCTGAATACAGTTTCTAATTTTCTACAGCTTTTGTTTGTAAGGTATTTGAATCATTAATTTTGAAGGGTAGGACAGTTCCACAAGCGTATTGTGGCTTTTTCATAGATAAGCTTTTATTTCCAGGAGCGTACCTCACTTAATACGAAAGAAGAAAGAAATTTAAGGAGCGAGTACGCCTTTCCTGGGGTTAGTGTGAATGTGGCTTCCTTCATATAAATGGTGCTGAGATAGTGTAGTAATAATTGATAGGAAGCTCTCAAAAAGGACATAGAGCATACTGTTCTCAGAATAATTCAGTCAGTGATTGTATGTGCATATTAACCGCTTCAGTGCCTACGTCTATTGCCACGTGCCATCCTACAGTGGTTTAGGAGGGGTTCTTATTTTTGCATTTCAGTCAGCTGCCTTCCTCTTGACCAGGCAGGATAACTAAGACTGTCCCTTTTCAGTCTGTTTGGGTCTACCTTAGCTCTGAGGAAAAGAATGTTTCAGGGAAAAGCATGGCTCTTCCTTGACTCGAGGTCAAGAAGTCCCCCTGTGGGGTTGCTATAGCTGCTCCGGAGTAGTTAATATACTGTAAAGCTATAACTGGAAAATATATACTTGCGAGAGTTACTCTTTCATTTCTGCTTGTACTGTACACCTGGTATGGACAACATTATATGTTATATCAAGATGTATCATTTCAGCTGTGAAAATCAGTGTTGCTACGTCAATTGTTTCATAGTTTATTTGAAATAGTTGGTCAAGCAGATGCAACATACAGGAAGAAAATCCAGCGTGAGTACTAATCGTGGAGGATTAGGACTTGAGAGAATGTGTTTTCAGAATGAGATAACAGTATAAAAAGAGAATAATGTTTCTTTTGCTCTTGGAAATATGTTAGTGTAAGATAAATTCATGGGGGTACAATGTATATTATCACAGTCTCTTGCTGTATATAATATAGAGCCCTGAATGCTAGTGATGCATATTTTACCATGTAATATGATGAAGTTTAAGGAATGATACATAGGAAAATTTAAAATCATTGGTGGTCAATGATGCCATCAGGTATTTTAATCCACTTGAGTTTAATTTTTTCTCTGAAGTCATCTGTAAACGTACAAGTGAGCCTGGTTTGCATTTCACTCTACTTTGGAATGAACAACTTTTAAAGAAAAATGAAAAAAAAATCTGCACTAAATTTAAGAGCTGAATTAACTAAGATACCCAGAATTCACCTCAGTTATTTCTGTGGAATTGCTTAGGCAATTTTTTTTTAGGCAATTTTTTAAATCTTTGCAGCTTACAATAAACGTTTAGAGTCATTGAGGATGGAAAGGCTTTCTTGTGAATGAGTGGACAAGTGATTTCTGACTTGGGTCTGACGCATTACGCATTCCTTACCCTACCTCATTTACTGTGGAGCTTTTAATAATGTCTTTGTAATCCTGTAGTAATTTTCACTCTTAGATTTACCATAAAGTCTGCTTTTACACTGTAAAGATCCATCTCAAACTTGTTATTAGTGAATGTACATCTTCCTTGGATGTGAAATCAGTAAATCAGGTAACTTTTACTACATACTCTTACTCAAGACTGTGGAAATATGTCTAATTTCATAAAAGTAGTTTCATCCTCTAGCGAGTAACTTGAGTGCCACTGCTGTTTATCGGGGCGTGCCTAACTGTTCATACGCAGAGGTCAGGTTTGTTTACCTTTTGGCACCCTGTCTCTACTCTT
>NW_010234102.1:17400-17677 GCF_000690775.1 Eurypyga helias | reverse complement strand
TTGAGCCTTAATCATTGGCTAGGTTTAGCTCGGGGGCGTAAGCTCCTCGCGGCGCTATTGGGTGCCTTCACGTCAGGATCTCCCGCGGAGAGCGTGGAATGCGCCCGGCTGTGCACGATTGGATCGCAGATATGATTTTCACTTTCCTGCGCTAGCTATTGGTTGATTCGTAACCAGGGGCGGGCAGGAGGCGGGGCTTAGCCTTCCCGCCAAGGGCAGCCGGTGCCCATCTTCCCTCCTCAGTCTCGCGCGCTGGGGCGGGGGGTTGGGGGGTTGG
>NW_010234102.1:16874-17235 GCF_000690775.1 Eurypyga helias | reverse complement strand
CAGGGGAGACCAAAGCCGGGTGGCAGCTGCCCTGAGAAGGACCCGAGAGCCAGGTGTAGGGACCCCACTGAACTGCAAAGTGTTTTCGGGTGACTGTCTCAAACATCCATCTTGCAGAGGCAAAGAGACCGAAAGGCTTAATGTGTACTGACGTCTCAAACGCTGTCATAGGATTCAGTTGAGGAAGGGGCTCCTGACCACCCATGAGACTGCAACACCCCACCAGTCCTTTCTGAAACATTCCTGAGCACGTGCTGTGCCTGCTCAGTGACATCAAAATCCCTGCCTATGAGGGCAGGCACCATCTGTGTCAAAAAAGACAGAGGCAAGTGCTCGTCACCCACAAATGAACAAACACACT
>NW_010234102.1:14662-16842 GCF_000690775.1 Eurypyga helias | reverse complement strand
TTTCCCTGACTCCCCCCTTCTTTATCCTTGAGTTTTAGTTCAAGTGTAGCAGAATAGATTACTTTGCAATCCTGTTAGAGGGAAAGATAGAAATCACAGAATGGTTTGGGTTGGAAGGGACCTTAAAGACCATCCAGTTCCAAACCCCCTGCCATGGGCAGGGACACCTTCCACTAGCCCAGGTTGCTCCAAGCCTCATCCAGCCTGGCCTTGGACACTTCCAGGGATGGGGCATCCACAGCTTCTCTGGGCAACCTGTCCCAGTGCCTCCCCACCCTCTCTGGGAAGCACTTCTTCCTGATATCTAATCTAAACCTCCCCACTTTCAATTTAAACCCATTACCCCTTGTCCCGTCACTACAGGCCCTTGGAAAAGTCCCCCCCAGCTTCCTTGTAGCCCCTTCAGGTACTGGAAGGCTGCAATGAGGTCTCCCTGGAACCTCCTCTTCTCCAGGCTATACAAGCCCAACTCTCTCAGCCTGTCCCCATGGCAGAGGGGCTCCAGCCCTCCGAGCATCTTCGTGGCCTCCTCTGGACTCGCTCCAACCAGGCTATATCCTTCTCATATTGAGGGCTCCACAGCTGGATGCAGCACTCCAGGTGGGGTCTCACCAGAGCAGAGGGGCAGAATCCCCTCCCTCGCCCTGCTGGCCACACTTCTCTGGATCCAGCCCAGGATACGGTTGGCTTTCTGGGCTGCCAGCGCACACGGCCGGCTCATGTTCAGCTTTTCATCCACCAGTACCCCCAAGTCCTTTTCCTCAATGCTGCTTTCTATCCACACTCCACCCAACCTGTACTTGTGTTTAACTTTTATGATTCCTTGTCAGTTTAATATGAACATTGCCAAGCTACTGTCTTTTGTAATCTCGCTAGCTGCTAAGTAAAAAATCTATGCTTGTTTAAACCTCAAAAGTAATTTTTGTTACTCTAACTTACCGCCATGAATACTAGAAGTTAACATCCCCCTTACCCAACACATGGGATGGGACACCAGGCTTCACTTGGGGACTCCTCTCAGCCTTCCACCTGAGGGGCTCTTGGACGTTAGTGATACTCCCCCCCGGCCTGGCTGTGCACATTGAGTCCAGCTAAAGTGATACGGCCAGGTCATGTGAGGCAGAGGCTGGGCTCACAGCGTGGACACCGGGAGAGCCCCACTCCTGCAGGTAGGCTCTGTAGGAGTGCTGGAAGAGTGAGATGTGGGCAAATCTCTGTGTTTTCCCCCTGAGGAGGGAGGAGACAGCTCCATTACACACTCACCAGGCAAAGTAGTGCTTGTACCAGCTATTACTGGAATAAGTGGAAAGAGCTTAAAGCCAAAGGGCCACATCTGGAAAAGCACGTAGATCCTACTGAAATCAGCACCTTTGGTGTTTAAGTGCCCAGTTTAAGTTGGGTGTTTAGATGGGAAGTGTGAAACCCATGTGGTGTGTCCTATGGGTTATATCAACAGAAATACTAATGAGATTGCCAAACTTACTTCCTGGGTGGAAAGCAGCTGCTGTAGTGTACGCACCTGACGTTCCATGCATGGAGCACCATCCTTTCAAGGGCAGCACAGGTACCGGTTTCGGGAGATTGCTTCTTCCCATGGCTGAGCTAAGCTTTTGCCGGCATTGTTTGTCAAACAATTGTAAACACTAACAAAGTAGATCATGTTTTCCTTTGTGGATCCTGGATTCTGTGAGCAGCCTGAACAAAAGCAATACTTTTGCAGGGAGTGGGATGGAGTTGTGTCCACAGTCAGCTGGAATGAGCGGTGGGAAGCGATGTCCCCCCTCACTCCTCATAACCTCAACTGAGCATGGTAACTGAGGCCTGCTAAGGATGTTGCCATTACCAATTTCACTGTGATCATTTCAACACAGTGTAATAAAACCTGTGTGGGTGCACACTCAGAAATACCAAAAGACAAAAAAGAAGGTCCTCCAAAAAGCAAGGATCAGAGGCTCAAGAGAAGGACAGAGATGGAGGAAGGGGAAAGAAACACAGATAATATTGATATAGTTGTTTATCCAAAGAATGATGTAAATGTAATGAGTGGCTGAAAAACAGGTAAGATGTCCAAGAGTACTGAGCTGCCTGTATTTAGAGAATTTGGCTGTCTCCACACCAGAGAGGGGGCGACCAGGGCTTGGGGATGTTTGGGCGTGCTCACATGTACAAGTACCTACATC
>NW_010234102.1:0-14631 GCF_000690775.1 Eurypyga helias | reverse complement strand
CAGCAGGAACTAGCTCCTCCTGCTCCTTTTCAATAAACATACAGTGAGTATGAAACAGAAATCCTTCCTGGAACCGCGAGCCGGGTAGCTAGGCCAGTTGATGTCGGCGGAGTACCTGTAGCTTCGCAATTAGCTTCTTTAAAAATAAGTCTTCTCTGCTTTTATGTAATTTAATCCTCAACAAGCACAAACTATTTGCTTAGTGCTGTCAAGCTGGTATATATCTGAAGAATGCAATCGACATTAAACTTCTAACGAACCTCTGTTCCAGCTAACCTCTTCCAGTATGCTCCAGTCAGCTCAGACCTGAAAGAACTTGTCTTGCTGTTTTTTCACCTCATTTGTTTCATGCTAATTGCTTGGCCTGACTTCGCTGGGGTATGACCTTGGTTGCAATGTGCAATGTGCTTCTTTGTGAAGCTCTTCGGCTGGGAAGACCAGGACAGTCCTAGTAGTCTGAGATGGGCAGAAGAGAAATCGGCAGTCCTAGGCATTCATACTCAGACGAGAGGGATCGCACCTGAAGTGGTCATGAGCCACTGTAGCAATTACTAATGGGAAATGAAAGAGAAAAATAGCTACAATATTTTAGTTTCTTTTGTTCTTTTTGGAGGAAAAAAAAAGAAGCAGCTAAATATTCTTTTTTTCTCTTCTTACCATCTGTTACGCTTTTCTCAGTTTGAAACAAAAATATCAGCACCACATGGCTGATCAGACCTCTGCAAACCCAGCTTTGGGAACCCCGTTTCTTGCAGGATAAAAGAGAAAATAGACCAAATTGGATTTTATTCTTCCACATGTTGCAATTGTATTGCAAATATTTTGGTGTACTCTCTCTTTTTTTTTTCTTCTCCTTAAAGCCTCCCATTTAGGCATCAGGGGAGCCTGTAAGAATTTCATGCGTTCATTCAAAAATACATACTTCGTTCTGCTCTTCCAAATTACTAAGCAAATCTTCAACCTATGAGCAAAGTTTTATGTAAGCTCTAAAATCTATGGAAAATAAGTACCCACAATGATTTGTTTTAATCTCCTGAATTTGAAACCACTCATATCAGTTTGAAAGATTTGATTCATGCTTTTAAAATGCTCCAACCTGAAATAACACTCACAATGTTCTACCCATCCTTTCAGCTCTGCCAGTGTAGTTTAGCAGTGGGTCAGTGGTACAGAATCATGCTGTAGTATTTTATTCTCCTTTAGAAATGTTACAGGACCGTGGAGGGTCAGATACCTGGCAAAAGCAGAACATTAAGATTAAGATGGTTTGGGAGTGCAGTGAGTATTCTTTTCAGTTTTGTTGGCAAATAAGATCATAGAATCATAGAATCATAGAATGGTTTGGGTTGGAAGGGACCTTAAAGATCATCTAGTTCCAACCCCCCTGCCATGGGCAGGGACACCTTGCACTAGACCAGGTTGCTCCAAGCCTCATCCAGCCTGGCCTTGGACACTTCCAGGGATGGGGCATCCCCAGCTTCTCTGGGCAACCTGTCCCAGTGCCTCACCACTCTCTCTGGGAAGAATTTTTTCCTGATACCTAATCTAAACCTCCCTGTTTTCAATTTGTACAATTTTTCAATTTTGTTTCAAATCAGAGATTCAGGCCAGGCTGGGGTGTTACAGTACGCCCTACTTCAGCTTGAACTGAGGTTTTCACCTACTTAACTACTGTACGAATTACCTGGACTACTCCAGCTGCATTAACTGTTTGTCAGACTTTGGTGAGAAAATCAGGTTTAGATGGCACTTTGCCATATTTCATACAGCCACTCGAACCGCTGAAATCTGTTGTGTCATACTGCAAAAACTGCAATAAAGCTTCACTCACTGGTCTTCAGCGTGCTTCTCCCATAGCATGAAAAGGGGCATCAAGACAGAGGGACCATGCGGTTGGCACTTGAGGCTGAGTGTGCCTCAGTGTGCCCTTCCATAGTTGGTGCAGTGACGAGAAGTAACCCTGCTTTACATAGAACCACGGAATGGTTTGGGTTGGAAGGGACCTTAAAGGTCATCTAGTTTCAACCCCCCTGCCATGGGCAGGGACACCTTCCACTAGACCAGGTTGCTCCAAGCCACATCCAGCCTGACCTTGGACACTTCCAGGGATGGAGCATCCACAGCTTCCCTAGGCAACCTGTCCCAGTGCCTCCCCACCCTCTCTGAGAAGAACTTCTTCCTGATATCTAATCTAAACCTCCCCACTTTCAATTTAAACCCATTACCCCTGGTCCTGTCACTACAGGCCCTTTACAGAAGCTTGTGTTGCTGCCTAAAGGGAAAAACAATTCTTGAGCACCGAAATGCGTTTGATTTAGTCTGACTAAACAATAATGTCAAGTCTGAGGGGCTATCATATATCCAGGTTTTCTTGAACACATTCCCTTTTCCTGCTGGGGATTATTTCTTGTACAGTATGAGATTTTTTTACATTTGTCCAGGATTTCTCTGTGTCTGGTAATGCTATCAAGGCCCGCAGAGCACAGGCTTTGGCTGCATATTCAGTGAATATGATATTTTCAGAAAATGCTGGACTTGCTGTGTATTTGTGATAAAGTCTCTGTAGTTGCACACTGGGTCTGGGGATTCTTGGCAGTTTGGGATGAAACTTCTTTGAACATACAACCATGCAGCTCTTCCTTTCTGTCCTTTCTCAGAAGCATTGGACAAATAATGTGTGCACATTCACTTCCATCAGTGAATTCCTAAAAATGCCTTAACCCTGTGTCTGTCTGCTCACCACCTATCAGGGCTGGGTTTGAGATGACCTGGGATTTCCATGCACATTTCCCAGCACTCAGACTGACAACAGCACCATGCTGCATAGATTTCAGTGAGGCATTGACTCCTCCTCGTTCCCAGGTCACAGAAAACTCACCCAGGTGTGAGGGGTGGTGGGTGCACCTGTACAGTTAGAGTGAAATGTCCCAGTTCATCACTGGTGGGACAGTGCTTTACCAAGACTTCATTTTTTCAATGCTCAGGTTCATTTCCTCCTCTCTGAGTGCAAATCCATTCTCTTTTGAGTATCGCTCCTCAACCCTGTGTACTTCACCCTAGCTTTATACCCAGCTCCTTCCAGAAGAGTACAGCCCCTCATGGGACAGACTCTCCCTCCCAAAATGGCTCCTTTATGAAACCCTGGAAGCCAAATCCAGATGCCTGTTTGGAAAATTCCGACATAGCAACAAGGCAGACGAGTGAGACTGGACAGGGAGTCTGCATGGGTCATACCCTGTGGCCACCATCAGGAGGCATTTCAGCCTGTTTCAGGCAAGGGTCGGGAGGGGACCGGTATCAGCGTGAGGGCCTTGCTCCTCAGGGAAAGGTTTTGCTCTGTGGCTCTGGATGGCTCTTCCCATCTCTAACATAATTGCTTTTATTAATTACTTTAAATTCTAGATGCAACACCTGGAGCTGACCTTGGATGTTGGCTGGGAGCTGGTGAAGGGATGTGGTGTGCTCACTTCCAGCAGCAAGTAGCATGTTGCAGCAGCTTAACGTGGATTTTATCTTCTGATACGGTGAGTGGCATAACCCAGGCGAGTGGGGATGGATCCAGCCACTCCACTTACCTCTCTCCCATAAAGGCCAGCTGCAGCCTTTATGACCTGCTCATGATGTTCTGTGTCATTTGCAACCAAAATCTTCTTTCTTGGCTCTAGGCACTAGTGTTACCCATGTACTTTCATTCTTTGCTCCCACTCCTGCCTCATCGCTCTTCTCAAAACGAGCACCCAGGTTTTCTCCTGGCCAGGTCAGATTAAACACACCAGGAAAACACGTGGTTGGGGGCAGGGACCAGGCTGAGCTTCCGAGCACAGGAAGGTGTATGGTGGTTAATCATTCACAAACAGCCCCTGACTGTTCTGGCGCAGGGCCCACTGGCAGGTTATTGATTTCTGAGGGGCCGCAGGCCTCTCCCCTGAGGGTGAGATGGGGTGGTGCCTTCCAGAGCAGGGATTGACAGCCTCGAGGTGCACACAACAAGAGGGCTGTTGCCAGCGAGGCCTCATGTCCATGCTGATCCATGCTGATCACAGGCTGACACAGGAGCAATTAGCCCTGGGCTAAATGCTGGCACTGTTGTGCTGGTGTGGGGTCCCTCCTTGCATTGTTAATGCCTCCTGGCTGTCTTGGTGGTGTGGCAGAGAATGAGAGGTTGGGTTTACATATGTATTTTTTAACCCTGGGGTGACTGTACATATGAGGAAATTGCTAAGGACAGAAACGTAAGAAGAGTCACACTGGATCAGACAGATGCTTGCTGAGCTCAGTGTAATGTGCTCTTGTGGTGGCCCATGGCAATGGCATTGGGAAGAATGTAGAAGAGAGCACGGCTACCCCAGGATATTCTCCCCACCTTCAGAGATTCCTGCCTCAAAGAATTCCTGAACCTCTAGCCTGTATTTTCTCATCCCAAACTATAATCTGGCTACAGGTTTTTGCTTGTCTGTTTTGTCCTGCCCCATTCCCCACAGGTAGCTGAATGCCTTTCCAGGATCCGCAAAGGTAACACAGAGCCCCCTCCTGGATTTGGGGTCCTGTATTGCTACAGAAACAGGTATTTTTTAGTGTTGACACGGAATTCCTTCCAGATTGTCTTGACAGGGATATTTATGTATTTTGCTTTTGTTTTAGTCTTCCTTTGCAACACTGGGTGCAGTTCAGTTGAGATCATCTGATCTGGTTTAGTCCTTCCCCTCTAGAAGACAGGCCTGACACCCTGCCTAGGGCAGCTTGCTATGGAGTTTTATGGGGCTTCCTATTGCACAGCCCTGACCTTTAGCTTTTGCAAAATACACTCTCAGCTCCGCAGAGGCTGGAGGGGGACAAAGTTCCTGACATCAAGTAAAGCAGCACCTTTGTTAGCCTTTTGGAGAGGTGGAAGGGGAAGAGGAACAGGGGTTTTCTTTTTTTTCTCTGGGAAGGAGTGGATGGTAGGTAAAGATGACTGTGGTGTAAGGCCTAGCTGGCAAGAATGAGAAAAAACAATACTTTCCTGTGCTGTGTGATGAGATTCTTTGTTGCTATAGCGCTGTCTGCATTCGCATACTGCCTGAACGAGCTCATCTGGCCATTCGGGTCCGATTTTCACTTAGGGACTGCATTGTCAGTAGTCCCCAGCTGCATGAGCAGACAGCACTGTGTACTTTTCTGCCTGAATGTATTGATGTGAACGAAATGAATCATGGAAATCAATATAAGACAACCAGAATGAAACGCTCTGTTTCACTAGATTGGTTTAAAATCGGAA
Source organism: Eurypyga helias (assembly GCF_000690775.1). Lineage (NCBI taxonomy): Eukaryota > Metazoa > Chordata > Aves > Eurypygiformes > Eurypygidae > Eurypyga > Eurypyga helias. Next base: position 9,374 of record NW_010234102.1, on the reverse strand, counting down.
ACCATTGCAGCTCTCTGCAGACCTCTCCCTGCCCCCATACCCAGGGTACAGAAGGGTCACCCTGTAGCAGAAGGTATGTACGCAGCAGATTTCCATTTCCTCTGCTAGCTGGATACCAACAAGCCCTGCCAGGAAAGGGAGGCAAGCATGTTTTGTGTCAGGGTGGTGGGGCCCTGGAAAGGAACTGGTTGTGCAAGTGGAGGTGCACCCGGCAACCTGGGATGCAGAGGTCTGGGTGGGACGCTGCAAATCTTGTGACAAACCAGTTCACATCGCTGGGCTTTGATTGCAGTGCAAGATGTTTATCCTGTCACACATACCTGTGCATTTGATCTCTAGTGCTGCATGCAGCAAACAGGAACAGTTTGGGGGGAATACATAACAGGTGGAAACACTTAATCCACTGATCTCAGGCCAAACTTCCATGGCAAGACACGGATTCTCCATGAGGGTTTTTGGAAAGTTTGCTGGGTGCCAAGAAATATCTTTCATTTAGAGCTGAAAACTATCCAACTAGACAAGGCTGAATTAATCTCTGACCTAAGCAGTCCCCCTTCCAGGTGGGTTGGAAATCCTTAGATATGGGACTGATGAGTGCAGAAGGCATAGCTAGGGTAGTTTGTACAAAGGAAGGAATCATTCCTCTCCTGAATACTGAACATGTGCAATAGATATCTCTCTCTAATTATATGATTATACTCTGTTTATACCTGGTCCTCTCCCTGCAGGGAGTGTCAAAATAGGTGGAAGGGTGTGCTTGAGTTGCCAGACTGGAACCCCAAAGGGCTGGGCTCTCCTTTTGTTTTGTGAGATCTCCTACGTGATAGTCAGCAGAACTGCAGCAGAAGGTATGTACACAGGAGATTAACATTTCATGAGTGAGTTTAATAGCAGCATTCTCTACCTTGATCATTTGACTTTGTAACCTTAATGTGCTATGAGCATGGCTTCTTGTAGATAATCCTTAAACAAGATCTTGTTTTGAATGGCCTTAAATACATTCCCCGGTTTTAAATCTTACGTTATTTGCTCTTCCAACTGTTGTAATCCTGCTCCTACAATCATGGACTTGGCTACCTGACCTATTTTTTTTTGTTCTCTGCAAGTCCACATTGCAGGGGCTGCTTCCATTCCTGCTTGTTTTAAATGCTACTTCAGCCCTGACTTTCACACAGTACTTCTTCCCTGCCTGCTACCCTGCTGTTTGTGGTAACAAACCTCCAGCTGACATTTATCAAAGCTGAAACAGCTTTTCTATCAAGTGCCCTTATTTTGTTCTACACTTTACAATTAAAAGGCCTTCTGAATTACCTTTTTGCAGTGCCATTTCTGTATGTTTTCTGTGAGTTTTGTGTTGCTGTGCTGGTTGGTACTCCTCCATCTCTGTCAGACTTTGGTAACTGCATTGCATTTATTGGTTAAACTTATTGGCCCAAGTTCTCTTTGTAACTTGGGACTAAACTTACTCTAGCCTACAGATTTTCTTGTTTTCTCCGCTACTAACTTTTGGGTTAGATACTGAAAATAAACCTTGTCCTGCCCTGCTACAGTAATTGGCCTCTTTTTGTGTGTGGAACTAAACCCACCCATTAGACCAGATCTCTCTCACTGTGAAGTTAACCATTTTACCTTGGTCAAGCTGTAGTTTATTCATATTTCCAGCATTTGGGCATCATCTGTACTGATTTTTTGCTGCATTGTCCTTTTGACCAAGAAACCAGTCAGCTGATGGTGCAGTTAGTGAGTGTGGCGAACAGCTCACATCCCGCACTGGTTTTGGCTGGATGGTAGTTAAATGTCTTCATAATAGCTTCTAGGGGGCTGTGCTTTGGACCTGTGCTGAGAACAGTGATGATAATAGCGATGTTTTAGCTATTGCTAAGCAGCACTGCCACAGCGTCAAGGCCTTTTCTGCTCCTCACCCCACCAGTGAATGGGCTGGTGGTTTGCAAGGAGCTGGGAGGCGGCACAGCCAGGACAGCTGACCCCAACTGACCAAAGGGACATCCCAGACCATATGACATCGTGCTCAGCAATAAACCCAGGGGATGGAGGTTGGGTGTGTGTGTGTGTGTGTGTGTGTTGCTCAGGGACTGTCTGGGCATCGGTCGTTGGTGGTGAGCAATTTCTTTCTTTTGCATTGGTTGTTTTTCTTGAGTTTTCCTCACTTTTACCCTTCCGATTCTCTCCCCATCCCACAGAGGGGGGAGCAAGCAAGTGGCTGTGTGGTGCTTGGTTGCATTCTGGGGTTAAACCACAACACGTCCATAGTCCAGAGAGGCCACTGACAGGGCTGTATCTGTCTGTGCTGGTCAGGCAGCATGGATTGGGTGAGGTGTCAGATCTGAGTCAGTTCCTGCTATCTTAAGCACACACAGGGTGGTTTTAAGGAGAACCCAATGGACTGTTGACCACTAAAGCAGGTGGGAACATAAACTCCCCTGTGGACTGTCTCAGATTTGAGATCCCCAGTGAACTCATGGTGACACTGATCGCAGGGGAGCATCGGAACAGAGCCGAGCATGCATCTCCCCATTAGCCTTGAAGAGCTAATTGCACTGTACGTACTGACTCAGCCAAAGTGGTACAGTAACCTGCAGAGGGGAGCATATACAAGGCAGAACAGCTTTGCAGGTGCACAGCAGGTCCCCCACTGCAACCAGTGCAGCCAGTTCAGCACTACACTGGCCTTATAGTGCAACGGCACACAGCAACAGCCTCTCTTTACTGACATCTGTGTCAAAATCAATTAAGCATCAATTTAGCTGAAGCAACAGCACTATAAATCTGGTCTGGAAGGCAGGGGCTGCCAAGCAGTAGAGTGAGAGGGTCCCAGCAGACAGAAGCTGCACTTGATGCTGTGCTGCTCTGTGTATGTGCAGCACTGGGCACTGTGGCTTCACCTCTTCCAAAGTCAGGAACTGTGTCTCAAGTACAGGCTAGCTGCACACAGACCTTGCCTTTTGGTGCTAGCATACTGGGTTTCCAATAGAAATCCCCAAATCCCAGCAGGGGCCTGGAGGGAAGGGATGGAACCAGATCCCCCTGAGTGGTGCTGGCATTGTGGGGGCCTTATCCCCATTGGCACCAGAGCCAAACTGGCAGTACCTAGGGCTGGGATCGAGCTGCCAAGGACACTGAGCTTCCAAATTGCTGCTGGCACCTGCAGCTACATCCCTCACTACTCGTTATTCTTTATCAAGGGAGGTTCCTCTCACCAGAGTCTGAAGCTGCTCTTTTCTCCAAGGATCTTTTCTACTCTAGAGTTGAGTCCTGTGTTTGCTGAGTCCAGCACTTCTGGCCTCCTACAAAGTGCTAGCCCCTTGGACATGCCACAGTTTGACACAGAGAACTGACTCCTGTCTGTCATAGAGAACAGGAGTCACAGACTGCTTCTTCCCCAGGAAAGCACGAAGCAGCAAGTTCTGGGAGCCGCATCCTCATGCTCCATTGCCAGAGACTCTAAATTAACCAGGGATTCTGCAACGAGCTGCCGTCTGGATGTTTGCCATGGAAAGAGCAAGCTGTTAATCGTGTTTCAGGTAGCGTGCAGAGCCAGCTGCTCGAGGAGGGGAAAGATACCTGTGCTGACAGGGCTTTGCTTATTTTCCCTTGCTCTCAGGGCATCTCTTCCAGCTGGGTTTGAGCAATGGCAGAGGGTGGCTCCTGTCAGCACTCAGACAAGAGCACTCTGCCTCTGCATGCACAGTGATTAAGGCTAGCAACTGTCTCCTTTCCTCCCGGGGAATTCGAAGACTCCTGGAAGATAAGGAACATGAAAGGGAGAGCAGAAGCACAGCTGAGTATATACAGATGCCCTGCTGCTTCCTCAAGGAGAAGACTGCATAAGCACATCCATGCAGGGAACTCTCCTAGCGAAGGTTCTCGCCCCAGGGACATAAGCCTCCTATCAATTTTATAAATTGCCCTGAAAGGCTTTCCAAGGACAGAATTTGCCTGCAGTTCTGACCTGTCCTATCAGACTAACACCAGCTGGGAAGGCAGGCTGCTGGAAAACACACAACCCGGCTCTGTCGCTTTGGCCTCCTCTGGTGGGGAACAGCAGCTGCCTTGGTCAGAACATGCCCTGCTGCCAGGCCCAGCTGTGTGCATGAGACCACAGCTTGCCTTGGGCTCTTCCCCACCACCCCGCCGACACGCCTGCTGTACCTGTGCCAAGGAGGGAAGGGTAACTGTGTTTCTCCATGCAGCAGCTGTAGCTGAACAGTTCATATTTTAACCAAAGACAAAACTGAAGCCCCAAGGAAGTGACCATGTGATGATCAAGGGATCTTGATCTCTGCCACAAGCTGCTAGGACCTGTGTAGCGCTCTCAGATTTGGACACACACAGGACTGAAAGCTGAACTGCAGCAACCCCTAGGTTTACCTGGGCCATTCTGGATTAGGCTTTAGGAAAGATGCAAGAAACAATGTTTCCAAAGAGCTTCCTGCTTCCTCCTCTCAGGAGACGGAAGCATTATCTCAGTGACCCAGGAACCTGCTCACTCTTCCTCAGTGATTGCATTTAGGGAGCAAAGCACTTGATTTTTACCTTGTGAATGGTCAGATAATACTCAGCCACCAGTGCACTTCCTCCGAAGCACACTCCTGTGAAGACAGCCTTGGCTTCTCCCACTCGTGCAGGGGGGTGAAGCCCCACAGTTCAGCACCTCTCATCTGGATTGCTAGGCTACCACCTCCTTCTTCTCTACCCCCACCAGCACAAAAAGGTCCAGCTGCATTTGTAAGAAAACGGCACTTTGAGAACCTGGCTGACTCGCAAGTCAGCACAGAAGTATTTCTGCTGAAATGCATAACAGATATTATTGGTTAAAGGAGCATAGAGCTGGCTTTTTTCAAAGCTCTCATTTTCTCTTTGCACTTTTATGGCAAGTTCTACTCATCTGCTACGGTTACTTTCTGTGTCCCCCCGCAGCTGCAAAATACTCGGTGGCTTTAGGCAAAATACTTCGTGGTTTAGTGTTCCTTTGATCCTAAGGTTTTCCTTTATTACCTGGCTTTGCAGAAGGCAGGGAAGCATTTCCCAGTGCCAGCTGTAGAAGGACCCTGAAGCTATTTCCTCTCTATTGTTTCCTTTCCTCCTACTTTTCTTGTTCTTGCCAGCGACGGTAATGTCAGGCATGTAGAAGGACCTTCAGACAGTATTCATAATAATTTTCAGATATCCCTCTGCTCCCAAACACCCACACACTGTAGAAACCATCTGTGCTGATATGGCAGTATCTGTTCACACAGCGTAATAGTTCTGCTCTGTAGTGCTGGTGGTTTAGGGCAGTAAGCAAGGCAAGATATGTAGGAGATATAATGCCAAAAATGCATCTCCTGTCAAAACTGGCCTTGTTTTTATCAATCCACAGCTCTCTTCTGAACTCTGCTGAGCTCCTTGCCTCCATACTTGGTGGCAGTGGGTTCCACAGAGAGACTGCAGTATTGCAAGCTACAGCTGCAGGCATCGCAGGTACTGCAAAGCACTGCAAGGTATTGCAAAGATCCCACCTTAGCCCTTCCTGGCTGCCTACCAAGGACTATCCGAACAGAGCTCTAGAACACAGCAGGGAGGCAAACAGCAAAGTCCTCCTCCGAGCTATTACTTCAAAGTCCATATTGCCATAACTGCCCTGCCAAAGATTTCTTGTTAAGAGATGAGCAATCATGGAGAGACCTTGGGTGTTGTCCAGCCCAGAAACCAAGACCTTTTTTCTGCCTTGCAGAGCTGGGGAAAGAGGAAGCCTTGAACTCCAGTCCCTGCCTCAAGCACCACTTACCTATTTCAGTGAAAGGCACTTAATTTAGGGAAGGAAGAGTGTGAACCTGACCTCTTCACAAGCGACGGCTTGCGGCAGTTACTCAGGACAGCTCAGCTGACCTCAGCCTCCTGCAGCCAAAAATGGGAAGACCTTCATCCTGCCATTGCTTCCTGATTACCTCATGCAGGCATCAGAGCTCAAACTCCCATGTTTCAACCCAGCAGCCCAAGAAAAGTCGCTTTAAGCTGTTAGCAAACTGAACGGTCTCAGCAAATACGCAGATTGGTTACTGTATGTCCCCACCCAAGCGCAGCACTGAGGGAAGACCCCAAGTGCAAATTGTTTTGTGTCCAGCTGTGCACAGTCCTCACCCACCTCACTGGTGGATCCGCTGGGTGCATGTTGCTATCCCCTCTCCTGACACTGCTACAGCATAAGCAGAATGGGTCTTACGAGTAAAGTCTGTGCAGCTATTTGTGTGGAAGAATCAATTTTTGAATCAATTTTAAAGCGACCTGCACACAGGAGTAACGGTTCCTGCTCTGTCTTGCTGTCAGTGATAAAGATGGGGGGCAGGATGAGCGCTGACACGTCTTGCGTTAAGGGTTTCTCGTGCCTGAAGGTTGGCTCATCTCTCCTTCTCTTCCTAGTAATTCCTGGAGGCAACTGGGAAACAGTTTTTCAACATGCTAGATAAAAAATAGTGGAAAGATGGTATTTGTGAGACTATCCACATTTTTATTAGCTCTCATTAACACAAAAATCTGTTCATTGCATGCTCCCAAATCTGACGTTGCCCTCTGTAAACACAGCAGACCTTCCCTCTAAGGAGAGGTGTGCTGACTGCAGACGTTCTTCCTCTAAAGCTCAGTTAACAACACAGTAGAACTCCCTTGGTTCAAATTCCACGGAGTGATGCTGCCTTTTCCCTCTTCACCATTTTTCCCCCCACATAATTCTCACCTCAGCTGTCAGGATATGAATTAGCTCAGGGTGATGGGCTCCTGAGATCAGCAGTCTACCTGCGGACCTCTGCTGCATGGCTGCACCTTCACCAGCACAACGTCCCTGCCTGTGCGACTTGGACTTCAGGTACATACCTCACGGCTTCTCCAAGCTGCAGGAAGCCAAGATCCTACCTCAAGTTTAAAGATCCCAAGATCTCATGGTACAAAAGTCTCTTCCAGTGAATTCCCAACAGATAGTACATATCTTCTAGGCATTTTCCACAACCTGTGTGATTCTGCTTCCTATTTAAGTCAGGAGGAACCAAACCTGGTCTCCTGGAGGACGTGTTCATTCAGCACCCCTCCTCTCACGCTGAAGGGCGGGAGGAGCTTTTGGTGCTCACTATCACTGAGCAAGGCCACACTGGAGTGATTCAAATCGCTGCAGTGCTGATGTGAAAAAGGCCTTTGACCTGAGGTCTCCCATCTCTCCAGGAAGCATTCTGGCAAAAGCTGCTGCCCCAAACTCAGCTCTGTCCCAGGGCCACCCACCATCTACTCCCCAACATCAGGAATCCATAAGTGCAAGATTTTTGAGACGTGCCATTTACTCAGCATTAATCAAGCTGATATCCAAATCCCGTTCTGCCCAGTGGTGTCTTCAAAATGAAACTACTGTGCAGCACACCTTGTATTTCAGTAACGTGGGCTATGGTCTAGATATCACAGGCCAAAGCACATTCCCTAACAGACAACAATCTAAGTGAAAGTGTGAAATTAAAGTGATGTGATCGCACTTACTGCCTGTGCAGACCCAGATGAAGCTCCCCTGTCCTTGCAGGTACAATTCCTTGATGAACCTGTTCAGCTACTGGGCTTAGGGCTAAAAGACAAGAAGGGCAGGAGGAAAGCACAGCTTTCATGTCAAATGTGCATCTGACACATTTAGCAAGGACAAGCACAAGACTCACCTCCCACCCAAGTGAGAACTTAATCACCAGACTATGGAGTTATGCCTCTCTCCCTCCCACAGCAGAGGTTTCTAACAGAGAAGCTCCAGAACAGCCAATATCTTGGTTGTTCTACATTAACGCAGTCTCCACATCTTAAAAGTACAGGTGCTCAAACACTGGCAGAAGGACGGACTTGTTTCTCCCTCACCTGCTGTCAGGATGCCTTTCTGGAAAATCTGCCTGATGCTATGCCTGCCTTAGACTCCTGCCAGCAGAACAGTTTCAGTAGAGGAGCGAGGAAAAGGTCTCCTCCACAGCTCTGTGGCAGCAACATTGCTAATCTTTAATACAACCAATCTTGATTTTGGTGGCAAATACAACTTCATCATCCCAGCATGACAGTTGTGCCTTTACAGCTGCATTGGTACCAAAAATGTTTATTAGCACAGCATACTGATACATCTCCTGCTGTAAGGCATGTCCTCTGTGACCCAAGACTGTCACTGTACAGCTGCTGGATTATTCACCCAGGGGTTTGCAAAGGGCGAATGCAAACTGGACCACAGTTACTAAGAGATAAATACAGCGAGAACCATGTCTGCTGCAGCCTCCTTCAATTTTCAGTCAGCTTTGTCCCATCTTTTACAGGGCAGAGACCAAAACTGGGCGCAGTATGTCAACATTGCTCCTACCACTTGCTTTTACAGAAGAGAAATTCCTTCTTGCCTTCTCTGTTTAATACATTCTGTTTTGACATTCTTCAGCACTGAGACACTCAGTCACCGGACACTGCTTGTCCAATGATTCAAATCCTTTTCAGGCTGGAATCTTTTCATTCTTGCTGCCTGGAAATACTATGATCTTACACAATTCTTTATTTGCCATTCTACCAGCCTATGCTGTCTGCAAACTCGCATTTTATTTCCAAGTATTCAGTTAATAAAACTGCAGACAATGTTAGTTAAAATGCCTTACACACACTTTAGGTGCCGTATACTCTTACAGGTTACAGTTGTTAAGTAGGACGGGGTTTCAGAGAATCTAAATGTTAGGATTTGGGGCAGGGAATGTTTTGTCTGAAAATCAGCAGAAGATACAGCCTTAAACCCAGTAACTGCTTTGGCTGTAGTTCAGACAATTTAAGCTACCATGAGGATACAGAGCAGCAGTCCTGTCCTCCCCTTGCGCCAGCACCCACGTATACATGGATGTGTCCCAAACCAGCCAGCCTGAAAGACGTCTTAGCACGTTTGAAACACAGCAGCCACACACAGAAGAAGGGAGCAGCTAGAAAGGCCTAGTGCTGCTTCTATCAACAGTGGCAGATCAAGCTATTTGGCAAAATTATCACAGTGAGCTGCCCTTGCAGGTCACAGGGGACCCTCCCACCGACGTCCTTCTGATGCAGGCGCAGGTGAGGCGCTGGCTGTGCCGGTGCTGCGCGTCTCGGTGCTCATCAGTCTGCGGATCTGGGCTGTGGGGTGACCAGCTGGGCTGTAGGTCAGTCAAGCTGTGGGGCAGCCAGGTGTGGGGCAGCCAGGTGTGGGGCGGCCAGGCTGTGGTCTGCCAGACGCAAAGGCTGTTAGCGTGGCCAAGACGTGGCCAGGGGGCTGGGCCTTGGCTCGGTCCATCACTGTCGGGCCGCAGGGCAGGCAACGCTCCCGGCAGCTGAGCCCAGCTCCCCGGGCAGGTGTCCAGGGCCAT
>NW_010234101.1:47686-71482 GCF_000690775.1 Eurypyga helias | reverse complement strand
AGCTGGGTGGGCCGCGTGGAGCCGTATGGGCAGCCGCCATCCCTCCGTGTCCCGCCACGGGAAGGCGCGGAGCGGGATGGTGCGGAGCGCTGGGGGCTCGGCGGATCGGTCCCTGCCCGTAGGTGTGTGGCACTGCCGGGCGGGTGTGTCATTGTCTCTTGCTCCCGTGGGATGCCGACAAGTGTCTCTGGGATTAGATTCCCACCTTCACCCACCGTGCGGTCTAGGCTGCGAGTCCTCCTCTAGCCGAATATTTAAGCGTTGTCCACACGGGAAATGCTGCCCAGCATAGCTGCTTCGGCTAATTATTCTGCAACAACTCACTACTCTTTTCCCCATACCCACTCCCTTCTCGGAAATAAATGGGACTTTATTCCTGCATAATAATACAATTATTATTCCCCAGCAGCTATGCTGCGCCATTTCCCCCACAGAGACAAACCCGTCTGAGGTTTGCTTTTTATAATCATTGTCAGCCTGTCATTCCCCACGGGGACCAAAGAGTCCCTCCGATCCGGGGGAATACAGCTGGCAGAGAGGGAGGATGGTTTGCTGATCAAGCCTCTCCTCCAGCGATTCACACAAGGTTATTGTCTATGGGAACGGGAAGGAAGAAGCCGCGCGGAGGAACGATTGTTAAAGAAAGAGTTGTCTGGAACAAAGAAATACCTTCGTTTTCAGTAAAAGCTGCACGGCCTCAGCAGCCAAGGGATGGACCCTGCGCTCACCTCCCATCCCAGGGCTGCTCCCCGCAGAGGGACGACAGCCCGAAGGGTGCAGGCTGCCGGATCTGCTCATTAGGTTCCCAAAATGTTACATTCTCCCCTTCTGCTTGGGAGGAGCCGTGAGGCACATCGCAACCTTCCATCTCTCCATCCTCAGGCAGCCCTGTACTGTCACCCCGACACAGGAGGGACTCAGGAAGAACGTGTCTGGGTCGGACATCCTTGAGCATCCTTATCCCATCAGGACCCATGAAAGAGGACGGGTCACCCCTTGGAGGCGGGATCATGCACAAAACCGGGGAGTACTTCTGCACATCTGGCCCAGCTGGCTTGGTTCAGGGCTGACTTATCATGGGAATCATTACAGAGGGAAAACTGAGTGTCTCTGCTGGGTTGGTGGTACACAGAGCCCCTTTGGGGTAACGCCACGTCCTGGGGACAGCGGGGTAGAATCCCCAGGCTGAACTGCCACGCTGATGGAAATCACCCCCAACCCCCAGAGCTGTGAGTCTCTGCACTAAGGGCTGTGAAAAACGCTGGAAAATGGCTAAGGAAGACGCTGGGAGAAGGGGATGGAGGATGCCGGTGGCATGTCCCAGGCCCTGCACAGGGACAGCTTCAGCGGGACTCACCGCTCCCCCTGTTGATGTCAAATAAAGCTGCAAGTGCTCCCCAACCCTGAACACCCCACCCAAACCATCCCCAGCCTTTGGGGGGGACCCCAAAGCACCTCAAAACCCTCAGACCGCGTTGGAGAGTGTTCAGCCAGGGCTGCGGAGGGCAGGGAGCGGGGCTGTGCTGGCACCGACCCACCAAAATGTTCATTTTGTGTTTTCAGCTTGCGGTGAGAAGGTGAGCAATGCGCATCGGAGCAGGATGGATCCTGGGAGAGTGAGGAGGGCTGACACAGAGCCCAGGTTGCGAGCAGGCAGCCCAGCCTCCATGCCTGCTTTTTTCATAAGTTTTGAGGGTATCGACATCCCTTCAGGAATTGTTCCTATTCCATCAGATCAGCAAGATTTTCTTCCCCAGTGGAAAGTTTCCATCAGATATTTAGCAACCAGCTCTTTCTCTGACCTATTTGCAAGCCCCAAGCCACTCTCTGCACCACCTACTGCTTGAAAGCTTTGATAATTCAATGAGATGTTAATTCTGACACCCCAGCATAATGCACAATACAAAAATATATTTTTTTTTAATTATCATTAATCGCAAGGCAGGAGTAATGAATCCCCTCCGCAGACATAGGTTTTAAAGGACCCAGCAGAGTTTTGCTGCACAACACCCATGAAGTCCACGTGTATTAAGTGGTTTCTGACATTCCTGTGTGCTCTGGGGTCAGCAGAGCCCAGAAACCCCGACCTGCCGCGGGGACCAAGGAGCAAAGCCGAGTCACAGCCTGGCCAGTGTGGGCAGGTGTGAGCATAAGGCTGCTGAAAAAGCACGGTGCAAAAGGGCACTGCCAGTTTGAAGCACATCCGGAACATCTTTCAGGGCAAAATTATCCTCTAAATGCAAGGGATTATTAGTGAGAGCCCACATGCTTTATCAGGGCACACAGCCTGTGAGTCTGAGCTGCACACAGTGCTGGAAACTTTTCCACCTTCACCTAAGAGCCTGAGCAGTGGGTTTTTGCAGGATTTGCCCCTGAGGAGGGTGCCCTCCCCTGCCTTTACAGAGCCCTGTCAAGCACTGCCCTAATTTAAGGGAGATCAATATATTCTTTAGGCTGCACTTCCTCAGTGAATAATTTCATGATTCCACGGGTGCATTTATCAATTGTTTAAGTTATCACATAAAGAGTGGCGGTTGAGGGTCGGAATCTCCAGGAGCATCTCTGCGAATCCGTGCAGGAGATGCAGGAACTGACTGAAAACCCAAGCAGAAGTCCTGGCTTTATTTTCACTGCTGGAGCCACGTAAACATCATGTGTGTTGGGAGACAAATGATTTTTTAGAATCTTTCTCTTTTCATGGCCAGGCCAATGTTGGCAACAAGAAGGTGACAAAGTGCAGAGCTCTGTGTCTTCGTCCCTTTCTCTGTCTTTTAAAAACAAGCCACCTTCTGGGTGGTTGTTCTGAGAGGCAGCCTTGCCTTAGCTGCAGCACACACTTTGCCTACACTTATGCTCTGATTTGAATATAAATGCAAGAGAGTGAGTTAAAAGTGGAGCCTGGAGAGTCGTCTCTGCAGATATACGGCGGCTGGTGGCGGGGCTTGGTGGGCAGAGGCCGGGACCCCCACCTCGGTGCGCAGGAAGAGCATCCGCAGCATCTCCGAGCCTCCACGATCCAACAACTTCATCCTTTGAGGTCTGGTTGCCTCATACGCTGTGCTCACGGGGAATTTACCCTTCTATGTGCCCCTGAAATAATAATGTTGCTTTGAAAGCGCCTTGGGCTGACTGCTCTTGGCACGAGCCCCGGGTAGCCCATCACTGCAGAGTGGTGCTGAGCATCCCTCTCCTCGTACCGGCTCCCGGGTGCCGCAGGGACACGACACCCCTTCCCCCTGTCCCTGAGCCATCCTGCTGCCCGTGCAGGCCTCCCACACCTTTTTGCTTTTTTTGCTACAGCAGCTACAGAAATGAAACAGCAAACGGCCAGCATCTTCCTTGCACCTTCCCAGACAGCAGCAAAGGTCACATCCCCAGCCGATGGGGCTGCAAAACGCCACGTGCCGCAGCCGCCACCGCTGCTTCTGAGCACGCACAAACCCGGCGTAGGCACAGGTCTGTCGTCAAATAAATGCCGTTAGCAGCCAGACCTTCCAGACCTTCCTCCCTTGCAGGGGGTGAGCAGGATGCGGTGGCGGTACGTGCGCGGCTAATGGGTCCCAATTGTGCGTGCACTTAAAGAGCGGCTTAGCTTTAAGCGCGTCAAGGTCATACAAATGTAAGGCTAAGCTCCTTTTCACATCAAAAATGTCCTGCAAATGCAAAAGACGGAATAAATTGGCTACTGCATATGTTTATCACTGCCCTCGGAGAGCATGGATCAAAAGGGCTGAGCAGGGAAGCACAGGCTCTGCGCTGCTGCCTCCGATTGCTCAGAAGCTACAATCTCTCTTCCACGGACGACTATGGCATTTTCAAAGCTGTTTTCACTTCCAAATCCTATTGTGCACCCCAAAATTCCTGGAGAAAGTTTTCAGAAGGGTTGATGGCGGGGGCATGCGTTTGCCCTGGCAGCAGACGCGGGTGCCGCGGTGCAGCTGAGCGCAGTTGGGTGCAGCCGGCCAGGGCACACCCCGGGAACCAGCAGTTCACACACGTGGAAGAGCGAAATGAAATGAATCTGTGTGGTAATGTCAGAACTAAAGCAAGCAATTTGTTGAAATGAAATGCTTTGGAAAAAAATTATCCTCTGAAGGTCAAAATGAATGGTTTGGATTTTTTTTTCCCTGTCAATAATTTCCTACGTGTTCCCACAAAATGGTTTGATTTCAGCAAAACCACAGTCTCCAATAAAAATCACTTCTACTCAAACCCCTTCTAGCCTTCCCACTGCCAAAAGAGCTCTGCCTGCAGCCGAGCTTGCCGCAAAGCCGCCGTCGGGGGCAAGACCCCCAGGGCTGGTCCGTGCCCGAGGGCACCGGCCATGGTGCATCTCGGAGACGGTGCCTGTGGGTGATGCGGGAAAGCTGGCTATGGGTGCAATCACACCCACGTGCACCCATGGGCAGCTGCTCTGGGCTGCCACCTGCAGATTTTCCCTCCCATTTCCCTCTTGCACACACATCTCACGTGTGCGCACACATGCACATGCTGTCCTTATTGTGCACCCCTACCTATTCTCTCTCCATCACATGCACCCTGTCTCACACACAGATGTTTTTCCATCCCTCCAAAACAGCCCAAAAGAAGCCTCCAGGTTTTTCCCCTCCGAAGCAGCCCCTGCAGCCCACAGCATCACCTTGGACCCCTCTCCCCACTCCTTGGCTCATGACTTTGAGGGACATCATTCCATAGCAGGTGCTTTCTGCCTCCCTTTTTATTCCTATTTCTGTGAATGTGGGGCACAAAAAAGGGACAACCCTGCCACCTAACAGGAGCAGAGGAGCAGCCCTTCACATCAGGTTTAGAAAAGCGGTGTGGGAAGGGTTTCTGTACTGCACATCCACAGAAGAGAGCAGCAAATCCTCTCATCGTCTGACGGCAGATCATGGAGTCAAGTCCTTGAGCATGAGACACTGCGCTACCAGGGATTATACAACTCCTTTGAAAAAGGGCTTTTCTTCCAGATCCCTTTAGTAAATCTCCTGCTATTACCCACCCTAAAGCACTGGTAACACTTCCAATCTCTCCTGCTTTCTGCCACGGACATACATTTTGCCTTTCACTCCAGGGTTCAGGCTTTTTTCATTGAAAGCCCATTATGCCCTGGGATGTGGGGTGGGAGGTCCTGCTTTCTGCCACGGACATACATTTTGCCTTTCACTCCAGGGTTCAGGCTTTTTTCATTGACTATTGAAAGCCCATTTTGCCCTGGGATGTGAGGTGGGAGGGGATATGGAACGGGGGAGCCTGTCCAAATTAAACAGCTATTCCTACATTACCTAAGGCAGGGGTCTGGCCTCACTGAGCCAGGTGCTCTCCCCAGACCCCACGCTCCCTCCCAAAACAGTCAAGGCCAATTTTGGCACTTAATTCTTTCCATGTGTGTGCTTTAATGAATCCCCACGTGGCTCTGGCAAGGCTGCGGCTCGTCTCACCTCATGGCAGGGACCGGTGCTCTACCATCACACGAGGAGCGGGTCTGGGGGATGTGGGTGGAGTTGGGATCAGGCTGGACCGAAGCCTGACTAAGCGCAGCATTTGGGATGAAAGGCCATCAGCATTTGACCATTTCAGCTGCCAAACCCTGCACCCCTTGCACAATTTAGGAAAGTCTTGGTTTGAATGCAGGACAGAAGATCCCTGATACTCCCAGAGGTGCAGGTGGGACATTTAGTGGCCATTTCAGCTCTAACCCTGGAGCTGAAATCCATCAGCCGACAAAGCAAGACCTCTTATTTCTGCTTCTCCATCAAGTGCTGGGGACTGAGCTTCATTGTTACAAGGAGAAGCCACAACCAGGCACCACCGTATCCCAAAATCCCACGGTGCCTTTGGTGAACCAGCTGCACTGAGCACATCCCAAAATCCAAGCATGCCCAACTGTTCTCAGCTGCTGGGAACAGGGGACGCAGGCGATGGGGTGGACGTAAGGAGCCTGAGAGCAGGCAGCGGGATTGGCCGTGCCGGTGGGAACAGGGCCAGGCACGGCAGCGAGAGCGGGAGCGCAGAGGAAAGGTCCTTCCCATTGTCCAGGACAAAACACCAGATGTGCAGCCAGGGTAGGGAAAATCCCACTCTCTGAAAGCCAGGTCTGGCGTTTCCACTCGGAAGGGCCTCAGGGCTGTCATCAGGAGTAGGTTCTGCACAGCGAAACCCCTTTTTAAACTGATTTCATTCATTCGGGACAGCTACTCGTCCCCCCACTTCCAGCGAGCTGTCCTGACCGGCCGTGCCCCACCAGCCGTTCCACAGCTGCAGCTCTTTGTGTCAAGGGGTCGCTCTCGCTTGTCTCTGATATTTTTTTTCCCCTTAAAAGCCAATAAGCAAAATAATGACCCTTGAGGGATTTTTTTCCCCTTTCTTTTCTTGCCTACATCCTTGCCCCCGAGTTAACGTCCTTCATTAGCCCTGCTCAGATGGCTGGTAGCTAAGCCCAAACGCACGTGCTAATGCAGCCCTTCGGACGGCACTGCAACGCTGTGTGTATCCATACAAACGTTTTATCCCAAGGATCTCCCCATTAAGCCCTAGCCATTAAGTGCTAGCCTGTACCTTAGCTAACACACGTTTCAGAAAAGACCGCAGCCTTCATTTCAAGACACTGAGGATGAAAAAACACCATTTTCCTTTGGATTTGTTCCAAAATGTTGGACCTGTTGGGTTTTTTTTAACAATGAAGGTGATTAATTTCCAGTTTGACTTCATCTGGCTCTTGCTTCCAGCCATCCGTCTGTGTTTCTTTCCCCTCTGCTAGATTACAGAACCTGCAATGCCCCCTTTTTTTCTCCCGATGAAGGTATTTATACACTGTCATCAAGTCACCTCTCAACCTCTTTTTTTAATAATGCAAACAGATGGAGGTCTTCAAGTTCTCCCCCCTGCAAGGCGGTTTCTCTGGCCCTTCAATCATTTTTGTAGCTCTTTTCAACACTCTACAAGACCTTCTCTTAAATGCAGACACCTGAACTGGATGCACAATTCCTGGATCAGCCTCCCCAGTCCCATAAAAAGGTAAAACCCTCTCCCAGCTCCTACTCCCTGTTTCCCCTTTCATGCATCCAGGAATCTCAGTCTTTTGGCTAAAGCATCACACAGTGCCAGGAAGCTCCCGTTGGGCTGATGCTCCAGTACAACCCCCTCGAGTCCTTATACAGAACCAAACCAGCCCAAACTACGCTGTTGGCTAAGGCTGGAGCTCCTTCTTCCTTCCTAGGTGTTCCTCACTGAACTACTCCGATCTCACTCTTATTCAGGCTATAATGACGTCTTTTGGTCTTTTAGTGGAAATGCATGGTTTGCTAAATGCTGGATTATATATAACGTGGGAAATGAGGAGATTTTTTGCATCAGACATTACAATTTGCCTGTTGTCCCTTTTGTCCCGTTCCCTGCCATCGCCACTCAGGGCTGCCATGCTGCTTTTGGTGCGCAGGGGTAGCACGCATCCATCCAGAGCTGGGCTGAGGTCTGAAAAACCTGGCAGAGCAGGGGATTGAGCCAGCTGGCCATGGCTGGGTCCTATCCAGGTACTATCCGCGCTGACGTTTCCTTGGAGGTGTGCTGGGCGGGGTGGTGGCAGTGCTGGGGAGCACGCTGGCGGCGAGGGTAGCCCCGGGCTCGTGCCGTTTCCCTGCCCAGGTTTCAAAAGTGATCAGCACTGATAAACTGGCGATATTTTGGAGAAGCGGAGGCTCCGAGGAGACCTCATTGCAGCCTTCCAGTACCTGAAGGGGCTACAAGGAAGCTGGGGGGGACTTTTTAAAAGGGCCTGTAGTGACAAGACAAGGGGTAATGGGTACAAATTGAAATCAGGGAGGTTTAGATTAGATATCAGGAAGAAATTCTTCCCGGAGAGGCTGGGGAGGCCCTGGGACAGGTTGCCCAGACAAGTTGTGGATGCCCCATCCCTGGAAGTGTCCAAGGCCAGGCTGGATGAGGCTTGGAGCAACCTGGTCTAGTGGAAGGTGTCCCTGCCCATGTCAGGGGGGTTGGAACTAGATGATCTTTAAGGTCCCTTCCAACCCAAACCATTCCGTGATTCTATGATTCTATGATTTTCGGTGTGGGAGCGCAGTGAGGCCAAGCTTTTCTCAGCAGTGCAGCTGCCAGCAGAGCTTCTGGGAGCTGAAATACTTGAAACTCTTCTTTCCCCTCTCTTTTCCTTTCCCAGTTCAGCATTGCAGCTATAGTGCATACTCACATTTTTCCATCTAGGAACAACCGTCCATCAGCTGCAAGCAGCACAGTCGCTTACAGGCTGTGTTATGGGTCAGTTTTAAAGAAATCTAAATAACGTGCTGGGGGAAAAAAAAGCTTCTTGCTGGAGAGCTGGTAACAATTCCTCCTCTTTAACCAGCAGGTGATTTCTCTGTGGCAAACACGGCTTTTGTGGGAGGAAGGTTACCAGCCAGGATGTTTTTTTTCCACTGGGAAATAGCTAAATTCTCAGCAAGCGAGGGGAAGCTTGGCCTGTGTCCACCCCCCCGCCGGTGCGAATGGGCCGTGGGGTGGGCAGGGGGAGGCAGGCGGAGATGGCAGCAGCCCACCGCTGCATGTCAGTGTTGCTCCACGCAGCGCGCACAGCTGTGCAACATCTGCCTCCCGCGCCGGAGCGCATCTGCTCTCTCTGCAGCGCTGCTGGGGGACTGGGGCTCCGAGGAGGATGTGACAGTATTTTTTTGGACAGAGGGACAGTCCTGTTCGTGTGGCATGACTCGTCGATGGTGCCCGGCTCCTGCTGAGGGCTCGAGGGGTGGGAATCGTATCCCTGGTCCCAGAGTAGGTGTCTGGCCGGCAAGCGGGTACCCAGCGGAGTGTGACCCTGGGCTGCAGGGGCACATCTCACCCCACACCTGAGCCCCATACAAAGCACGGAACCCCTCTGAAATCCCACCGTGGGGCTAGCTCAGTACAATTGCAAGGATCAAGGATCACCTAACGTTCCCAGTCCTGATTTCTACAGGAGCCAGGTTCGGAAGTCAAAGCCAGCATAGTGCTGGTTGGACGGGTTGCAGGCATCACCCTTGTTCCCGGTGATGGTGTAACTCCATCGAACAGCAGTGCCAGGACCTGTGGGTCCGCTGCGGTGCTCCCCAGCGTACAGCCTCTCCGCACAGCTCAGCCGATGCCCGGGACAGAAGGGATGCCGGGCGGTGCATCCCACTGGGACTGCACATGGGTGCCCGCAAAAACCCTCCAGTAATGCAGAAAAGAGACAAAATCCCTACATGATGCATAATTATTGCCAGAGTTAGTGGTGTGGGGTACTCAAACCTCCACAGCAGCCTCATGCAGCACCTGCTGAATTCAATACTCCCTCGTGCTTTGGACTCTCCCCCATTCCCTCTGGGTCCTGCTGGAGAAGAAATCTCTAATTTGGGGCCTGGATTTTCCTTCGATTGCCTTGGTAACATATTTTCTTGTTGTGTCCATCAACTCAAAGAAATACATACTAGAGGTGTGAGAAGAAAGGTGAAAAGTGCTGTGGCTGACAGAAACCACATTGTCCAGGGCACCCAAAGCACCTCGCACCTGCGTACTCAGGTCTGTGATTAACCACGCAGGTGGCCAGGGCAGCCCTGTGGCTTCATGAAAAGGGAAACAAAAGATAACCATTTTGCTCTGATTTAGTGGAATAAGAGTGCGGATGGCGCCTCACGCAAGGGTAGAAGTGGGCTGGATTTACGTAGTGGAAGTTGAGCCGTCCAGAATTGAACAAAGCTCTTGTTGACTTTGGGGGCAGAGGGGGGTGTTGAACTCAAAGGCTGCAGATTTATTGGCTGCATGCCCAAGTCCTACAAACAGCCGGGAGGGTTTTTCTAGGTGTTTCACCAGGCATGAAGTGAGTCGGTTCAGCTCAGGAGATGTCCTCTCCTCCGAAAACCCAACACTGGGCTCTGCAGGAGCAGCCATCCTCTAGATAGCAACGTCCTCTGTTTCAGTTCCTCATCTCCAGTAGCGGAGGGGGAGGGAAGTTTTCCAGCCTTTCGAGGAGGTCCTGAGGATTTATTTCTCAAATCTCTCAGTGGTAGCATTTCCCTAAGACCTGCCCTCACAACATCTCTGGTGTCTGCAGGTGACATCAGCCCGGCTGCATCCCTGGGGTCAGCTCCTGGAGCAGCCTGGACCGTGTGAGGCAGCAGCCACCACACGAGGGACATTGGCAAGGACACGGATGTGGATTCAGGGGTATGACCAGGAGCTACCAGCTAAATAGCTTTGGGCTTTGTCATGTGTAAATTTATTTTTAACATTCGAGCTTGCTGTATGGCATCATTTGTTGCAGAGAAAGTACAGCTGTCGGCATAGACATCGCCCCAGAGAGTGTTCTGGTGCCCTGCCACGTTCCCAGCCACACAGGCTGTGCTAGAAGAGGGTTAATCAGCTCTTTTTTTTCTTTCAAATCATTTGCTAGTGCAGTATCCACAAAATGCCGCTGTGCTCCAGGGAGATGACAGGCCAAATCCTGGCTCGCTTTGGGCCTGAACCCAACAGGGAGCCATTAGGCTGGAGCTGTGAGGGCAGCAGTGCTTCCTGACGCTGTTCCATCGGCCCGAGGGGCTCCGTGACCGGCTGGGGAGGTGTCCGGGCAGATTACTCACACCACAAGTATGAGCAAGCGGGGCCGGCCGGCTGCGTAGGGCTGCACCGCAGAGCTGGAGGTTGAAGGCAGAGACACGGGGAGCCCACGGAGATGCTGGGGGAGCCCCTCAGCATGTGCAGGGCCCCCGCATTGCCCAGCTCTGGCAGCACCCCGCACCCCAAAGCCTCGTGAGCAGCTGCATGATGGCCAAGACTGCAGAAAATGAAGCCATGGGTGTGCAGACCTGCAAGCCCTCCTCACCTGTGCCTTCGATGAGCTCGACCTACACGAGTCGTGCAAACATCAGCTTTGCAGCTAGGAATTAACCCACGGCCTGGCTTACGGGTCCTGGGCAGCGAACAGGAGCACCCAGCCTGACAGCTACTGGAGTACCAAAGTGGGTTGGAGGGTCAGACCCATATTTTGGCTGCAGCTTGGCTCACCGCCATCTCTAAGCTGGATCTGAGCTTCCCCTCTGCAGCTTTGTACTACATGGATGCTCCTGTGCAGCCAAGGGATTTGCTCGGTGACTAACAGAAGCTTGGGAAATATTCCCTCAGCCAGGAAGTTATATAAAATGTATTCCCCACGATGCAGAATTTCTCTGTTGGCACTGTCGTGCCTATACAAGGAATATCCATGGTGATGGTGCTCACAGCATCTCGCCCATATCGCCTGCAAATAGCTGAAGTGCAGCTCGGATTTAAATAGGTGCAGGTGCACGGAAAAAAACACTTAAACAGAGTCATTATTCTGTCGGACATAAAATGAAAACATCAAAAGATCACGGCCATTTCACAGAAACATCATGTTAGGGGCCGAAAGAGAAACACTCTTACCAAGTCACAACAACCTCTTCCCAAACTTTTGGAATGAGTTATCTTGAGTTTTTCCAGTTTGAAACAGTTTTTAATATCTAATTTTAGAATACAAAATAAATCATCATGAAAACAAAAATGTTTTCAATTATTAAAATCTGTTTGACCAAGCACAAAATATTTTTTCCAGCCCAACTCTCACACAGAATTTTCAAACTTTCCAATGGCTCTCCCGGCTGGAAGAAAAGTCCTCACCAGATCTCAGATACCTAGCCAACCTGTCCATGGCAGACACAGAGAAGGTGTGTGAACACAGCCAGCCGAGCGTGGCATTGAAATCCTCCGGCTCTGCTACCGAGCCTTCAGCCTGAGGAGATGTGATGACAGTCACCCTGGTTGTGACAACCAGCACAGGCCACGTGAGTTGTTTTATTCTTCAGAGTTTACACGGCGTGGGGTCTTGGATGGGTGACAGCACAAGGGTTGTCATCAGCTGTTCAAGATCCTGGCTCAGAAGTGACTTTTACTGCCGTAAAACACCTCCAGTACCTTGTGCTTGAAGGAAAACCTCCTAAAATATGGATTCTTCCTGACACTGCCCCACATTGCCTCTGTGACTTCAGCAAGTCATTTAATCTGGATGCCCAAGCACACGGTGAGCTGGGATGCTGGAGACAGAAGGGGATGCTGTTTTCAAAGACCAAGTGGGTGCTGTGAATCTGCCAGGGGGCCAGCTTAGCATCCCTTTTCCAACCAAAACACTCATCAAGGTCACTAATGGGACGAGCAGTCCCACAATGCCAAGAACCTCGACTTCACGGGCAGGTAGCAGAACTACCCGTGTTTATGCAGTAAAAAGTGGCTGGTATTCCCAGCATTTTTCCACTCTTATTATTTACTTTGTGCATCCCCTTAATTAGGGTTTGCAAGGAAAAATGTGGTAAAGGATTCCATCTCAGCATAGGCATAGGAAGTCTACCTGGAATATACCCAGGCATATGGTTTTAAAGCTAGCTTAGCCGCCAGCCTGGCTGAGCGTGTGTACGGCCAAGGCACCAACGAAGGGGAGCAGGAAGGCAGCTCCTGTGTCTGGTGACCCACTTTGGGCTGACAGCCATGAAAATGAGATGGTATCCGATCATTTGCCTCCGCTCTGTTGGTCTACCATGCCGTGGAGTGCACAGCACCTTCTCCTGCCTCGGCCCTTCCCCACGGCTTTCGGCCGTGTCTAAGGCAAGAACAGCCCTGGCTTCTCCAGGGGACTTGTTATTGAACACCCCAAGTAGAAGAGTTGCTACGAGCAATTTGATTATTACATTCAAGTGGTTGAGAGACTCGAGCCACTGAGTTGGGGATGGGAAGAAGGAAAGTGAGGCTTTCTCTCTTTAAAACCAGGGCTTTGCCTTTCTGCTTAATGCAAACACAGGGCTCTGTCATTCTCCTGGATCTGAGGCTCCCCAGTGGGTCCCAAGCTCAGATGTTCAATGCCTAAAGAACAGCAGCATCCTTCTCAAAAACACAGCGCCAAAGAGGAATCCATCCTTTCTGCAACAACAGGCTCCTTCAACCCCTTTGCAGTACATCTTGTCATTAATTCACCCAGAGCCCCAGTCTAGCCACACATTTCTGAGCACATCCCACCTCTCCCGTTAGCAGTCAGCATTTGCAGCACTCCCTTATATATTTTCCTCTGCTACAGACAGGATTGCATGTTGTTTCCCAGCTCTTTTGGAGCGGTCTCCCCGTGGTTATCGTCTCCTCCTCTGCCTTCCCCAGCTGCTCCCACCCTGCTGCTCCTCTTCCCATCCCCTGAGAACTGCCCCGCAGGAGACCCGCACCAGCCAAGCAGCTCCACAATTCTTTTTCCTCAGCCCCAGAAGCAGAAACTTTTGTTGTTAAACCTCTTGAAAAAAAATGACTGAATCCTTATAAACACCACAGGAGGAAAAGCCACGTTTCAAGATCTAAGCAAAGCCAGGATGAGTTATACAGACAGCAGGAGAGGGTCACTGTGCCCAAAGGGCGAGCGGAGGGGGAAAGGCAGGGGAACGCAAAGGGAAATGCTTCATTAACTCCTCCTGAGGTTATCTGCTCGGTTTAAAAGCTAATGTCCCCTCCAAAACCGTACAAGGCATCCACCCAGTTTGCTACAGAGCTGTTCCGTGCAACCAGGGACACTTCTGGGGCGTCTCTTAGGGCTGTCTTTGACCAGAGCCGCCTGCCCCGGGGAGCCAAGCCAACGATCTGCCCCTCTGCTGTTCTTGTCTGAAACCTCCCAGCCTCACCATCCTGTGCTCCATTATCTCAGAATGCATCTCAAACTAAGTGGCTGCAGGTGATGGGTGGATATTTCTCTCCTTGTGTTTCCCCATGTCCTTAAGGACTTTCGGCTAGACTGAGCCATTTGGATGAGCAGGGCAATGAGTTTCAGCACAGCAACACTGGGGAGGAACAGCTTTTATTGGAAATGAGGTTCTCCAAGGAATAAAACCCCCTGGGGCTGCCGGTGGCCTCCCTGTTTGACAAGAACGTGGCTGCACAGCATCTCTCCCGCTTGGCTGTACCCAGTGGGCACCAAATATCCCAGCACAGGCTCCTGTGAGGGCTCCAGGCAGCTCGTTCCTGCCGGATCCTGTCTCAGAGCCCATTTCTTCCTTCTCTCTCAGGCAGCTGTTTACATTTTTGTTTGTGTGAATAATCTCAAATATGAAGGCTTTGCTTTGCTTTTCACCCTATTAGATAATATTAATTACTGTAGGGAGCCAAGTAGCTTGGAAAAAGGGGGGTAAAAAACCACTCTGGAAAAGTTGCAGGCTTTGCAAGTATTTAAAGGGCCATCTGCATCTCCTCCAAAACTGTAAAGACAAATGAAGCAGCAGTAGCGCATATTTATTCAGTAGACATCATGGCAACATTTCTGCTCCTGTCTCAGCCAAGGACAAGCACCAAAAATGTAAGGCTTGCTATTCTTCAAGCCCTCCCCTCTGCTGGGAATGCAGCAGGGAGGGTGCTTGGATGCATGGCGGGACCAGACCTCTGGAAGGAGTCACCTGGATTTTGGGGTCAAATGCCACCTCTGCCCTCTACCTCCTCCCTCTGCACCATCTCACCCTGTGGCTTCCCCTTTAGAGCTGCTGCATGTCTTCTCCTAGAGGGTTTTCCAACAACTCTACAGATTGGCAGGACATGGAAAAGCTGCTTGATTCGTGTGAACCAGCAATACTCTCTGGCGGGCAGGGATGTAAAGAGAAATGCAGATTTCTGATCCTTACCAACTGCCCCATGTGCACAGATCCCCCTCTGTGCATCTCATTGGGATTTAGGTATTGTCTCCAAACCTCACCTCACTGCACACCTGAGCACAAATATTTGTTAGGCATTATAAGGAAAGACCGAAATCCACTGTAACATGTGCAGTGAGACGGGTTGTTTAACAACAATAATAAATAACGATAAGTTTATTAATAATTCATTCGTTTCAAGCAAACATCTTCTCCAGGCAGTCATTCCTGCCTTCTGCCTCTCTGATATTAAGCAGGACTACTTAGGCCTGTCCCTGATTTTTCAGCTGGATACCAGCCAGCAAAGCTTCCAGGTGGATGATGCTGATTTACAGCCCATTTACGTTTCCTGCTATATTTACACTGCTCTGCTTTATTGTGTGGATTACCTTTCAGGACACCCATCAGTGTTGAAATATAGGAAGGAAACAGCAGCAATTGGAGGAAACCTAAAGCGAAATTCAGGCACAAATCTTGTATATTAATTCCTGTTCTATCCCTCTACTTCCTCAGCCCTCGCCTTGGGAAGCTGTGCCTATTGCTGGCGTGATTTCGCCAGAGACATTATATTGCTATAAATGTCAGACTTCTGAAGAACAATACTATCTATTAGCATGTAAAAGAGTATTATTGTCTGCAAGTGACTAGGTTCAAAGGCGGCATTGTGCTTAGCAAATTGCAGTCTGCTGCTCCCAGCAAACACGTCTCCTCCTCACACCCCGCTCTGGGAGCTGGTGGCACAGGGTGCGTGGGGACAAAAGTTCTCACCCTGCCGAAAACAGGGCTCAACAGAAGAGGGAAATCAGGTAGGAAAACTGCGCAAACGTCTTCAACACATTTTTGTTTTTCTTTTAAGTTACTACTAACTTTCCCTTTGAAAGTAACCTCGGCTTCTAAATCTTTCCTTCTGCCCATACAAAAATGATACGAAAATGAGAGAGACCTGCCAAATATAACCTAAATCACCTGCTGCCGAGAGCGAGCTCTGCTCGGTCCCCGGGAAGGAGCCACTTTGAACCATCCGAGCATCTGGCCATCGACCTGAGGGCCATGGTGCCCTCACCCCAGATGTGCTCCTTCTGACGAGTGGTGGATGGCTTCCAGCTGCTTCTCCAGCAGCCTCCTTAGCTGTTTCCCCTCCAGCCCTCGCAGGAGCTCGGGGTATCACAGAGCTCGGGGTGTTGCTGCTATGCTGCAGAGCACGTGGATGTGCCTTTGAACTCGGGCTGAATTGGCCTCTTGGCACGCACAAGTGCCACATATAAATAGTGCTCGACTCCTACAGCGCTGCTCTCACCCATTAAGCCCAAAACATTTATTAGAGAAGTGTTAGTCACTCTGTCTTGCAGAGAGAAGACTCCATTTCCCTGGCCCAGTAACTCCACAAGATCTCAGCCCCACGGGCAACTCTGCTCTTGGGCCACCTGTCTCTGCAGCCCCACTCCTCCTCAGCTCCCATCTGGTTCTTCCCACTCGACTCACTCGATGGAAGGAGTTGTATTTGTGGGTGTTGTTCCCACACTTCAGATTTGAAATTTGACTGAGATGCATAAATTGAAGGCAAAATCCTTGCTGTGCGAAGCCTCGTGGTAGGCACCCAGCACCCAGTCTTGGCAGCGGGATGTTTGGGGTGGGAGCCCAGGGTTGGCTGTCAACTCTGGCCGTGCTCCCATTGGAGACAAATAACTGCAGGGAAGGATACGGATGGGTACAAAGCTATAGGCAGTGCCTATAGGCAGTGATTTATCCAAGATAGCACTGTGGCACAGATGCCCCGCGCAGCAGCACTGGCCCCTCTCTGCACCTCGCAGCAAAACACGTGAATTTGGGCAGAGCACGGTTTCAACGTGGGCGGTGAAGCTTGTTCCTGTGAGCATCCGGATAGAAAAGAGCAATAACCCTGTCGCCTTTGCGGAGTTGCTCATCAGCGTTCCTCTGATGCAGAGGAACTGAACCGGCTTTGAGGCAGGGACGTGGGGAAGCCAACACGGAGCAGGTGGTTCAAAACTACGTTAACAACCCCGTTAACAAGCGCCGCAGATTAGACCAAACAACGGCTCATCAGCATTCAGTCCAAAGGCCACGGGCTGCAAGGGGAAGAGAATAGAGGAACAACAAGAAGGAGGGGAGATGAAAAGAAAGCAGAGATGGGAATTGGTTTTAATAATATTGTTTCCTAATTACAGCACCACACAGAGAGCAGATGCAGTCTGCTTTGACGTTTGTAATTCAGCAAAGGACGTGCCAAAAACACGTCGAGAGAACTGCTGACACCAGGGAGACGGCAGCAGCATGGCGATGGCAGCGGTGGTGCGGCGCAGGGGGAGCGGGCGTCCCAGCATCCGGCTTGGAGGTCCTGTCACCCCATACTGCTGCTGCCCAGAACCATGCCAGTGTTTCTTTTGAGGCTACAAAATAAAATCTAAGGGCTTCTTGGTCAGGAGGTGTGCTGGGGAGGTGTGCAGGGAATAGGTAGCACCTTCCTCGGAGCAACGGCACACACAGCACCTGGTGTGGAGAGGCCAGTTTCTCCAGCAGCTCCTTGCACGAGGAACGGGAACACCAACCACTGCAGTTCCACAGCAGGAACCGGGTGCTTTCCTCATTACATCCTGAAACATCTACGGTTGGAAGTCAGTACCATTATCCAAATGTGAGAAACCAAAACGAGTGATTGCACAACCCAGCAGCACAGCTGGGGCTGTGGGGCAGATCCCTGAGCCTGCCCCTCATGCTACGCACTGCCCCACAGCAAACCGGGCGAGGATGGGCATGTTTGGGGCTGGTCCGCACCCTTCCCAGCATGCAGGGATGCCCGGGGCCCATTTCTCCCGGCAGTGTGTATAGGAAAACCCTTCAAACTCCTGAAAAACTCCCCTCCAGTTTGGCACGGGGTCTGTAAGCCCCCTACGCTCATCCGAGCTGTGTGCAGAAATGCACAGGATGAGGAACACTAATGCATGTCTTGGTCCCCGTCCAAAATAAACGCTGGCTATAATAACCCTCATGGGAAAGCCAAACAGAGGACCCCTTTGTTAGGGACAACTCGGCACGTTACGCTTCATTTGGGCCAACAGCACTTCAGCACGAGGCTCAGGGCACCATCTGCTTGATGTGGGCAAGGTGGGCTGAGGCCAGAAAACAGAGGAAAAGGGGAATCTCGGGACATGGAGCTTCAGATAATGCCTCTTGCATCAGCCTGGCCCATAAAGCTTGGAAGAAGAGGGATGAGCAGGTATGTTGGGCCCATGATGGTCTCTGCTGGAGGTGGTGGTTTCTGATGGGGCAGGGAGCAGCGGTGGTGTCTCCCGTCCCGCTCTCCCTTTGTGCACTGAGGTCCTGCTTCAGGATCCCCTACTCAGGCTAATTCCTGTTCGGTTCCCTTCAAAAATAGCCACAGAGGAACAGCAGCATCGGATGAAACGCTGTGGCTCCCTGCTGAGCCCAGCACAAGCTCTGGTCATCTGTGGAAGCTTCTTTACTGGTGTAGACATGACAAAATGACTCCGAGGAAGGTCTGCCCTGACCTGCAGGAGACAGGAGGAAGGGATGGCCTGCACGTCCCTCCAGCAGCTCCCGCATGAGCCGAGGGATGCCAGGAGGTAACAGAGACTTGTGCCTCATGCCCTGCACCTGGCAGAGGGGTCCCAGCTGGGAATTCATCTGCGTGATGGAAAGGGGCTGTGCTGGAGGGGGTGGGAGAGGCTGCAGGAGGTGGGGTAATATCTCAGCCACAAGCACAGGCTGCTCTTCCGTCTGAGGTGCGTGCTGGGTAAAGGATGCCTTTGCTGTTTCCAGGTAGGGCTCACGCAGGGGTGAAATGAGCTCTTTGTTGTGTTTGGGGGGAGCGTGATGTGGGGCTGCTGGGGGGTGGGAAGCCTGTTGTCTTCTGCCAGGGGGATGTGGTCATTTATCTCCTTTGGTGGCATCACTGAGAATGGGCTACTTAAGAGGGAACCACCAAGATACAACAATGGGCTGGTCACAAGTGTTTTATCCCTGCGTGGGGGCGTGCTGAGGCAGAGACAACCCTGGGTGCTGCAGGTACCTGCCTGCCCTAGCTGGGCTTTGCTGCCTGAAACCCAAGTACCTGTGGGGTTAACCTCTGGGTAAAGTCAGAAACAGCCTTTCTGGAGCAGGATCACAACGGTTGCAGCTTATGGACTCCTGAGGAGCAGTTCCTGAGTCTTGGCTGAAAGACGGTGGTGGTGGTCCTGGGACCAGCTGGCCCGGGGGCAAATATCCATGTTGGGTACCTCATGTGGCATCACGTGGCTGTTTGCTATGCGTTGGGCTCAGGTTTGCTGGGAAAGGCTTTGTTGGCTTCAGAAGAACTGGAAGGAGGGGTGATGAAGCACAGAGGGAGTGACTGTTGGGCCTGAAGCTCGAGTTCCTGCAAAGTTAGTGTTGGCCCTCTGCTCACGGTGAGCTCTGTGGTGTTATCAAAGTGGAAACCCAGATACGTTTCAATCCTGTGGGGAAAAGCAGCGAGAGGTTTATCTTTCTGACAGTTCACTTATGATGTGTAGTCATCTGGCAAAGCAATTTTTTTTTTTTTTTTCCTCTTCTTTATGAGGGCTGAGGGAGCCCAAAGCTGCAGAGGAAGGGTTATTTGCAGCCAGGATGCCATCACTGCTGCTGGGGGGGGATGTCCTGCTTCTCCCCTCTGCAGCCCTGGTAGCTGGGAGAGGAGGGAGACTCCTGCAGCAGGCAGGGAGCTCAGACGTGCCACGCTGCTGTCTGCATTGGTACTTGTGAAAATTGTACTGGCTTCTCAATGGTATTTAGACTGCTAGATCGTGTTGTGCAAGACTGAAGTGGATCAAAAAGACTCTGATGCTTATATACCCTTAGGGGGAAAAGAAAAAGGGGGTGCGGAGCAAGGGGCTACTGCTGGTTTTTAGTAGATGTGGCTGCACATGGCTCTTTAGCCGATGGAGGTGGCACATAACGGGTCAGCTGTGAGGAGCTGTAGGAAATGTGTCTGTAGCTCCAGGATGTGAATGGTGGGAGATTGAACCCCAAAACTGCAGCTTCCCAGCAGCTGCTGTGAGCAGCATCCGCCGGCCTGTTGTGCTCCTCGGTGGCTCTGGGGACCCATGAGTTTCGGTTCCTTTATGCTTGTCAAATGCTCTGCTAGCCCGGAAAGGAAGCATTAGAGTTGTGCAAATAATTAATTACTAATTAGTTGGTAGATTGTTCACGGGATACAGCCAGAGGCTAAGCAGTTCCTGCAGAGACCAGGGAGAGTGCTGTGATCTGTGCAGGGACTGGGTGGGGGGTACTGCAAAGGCGCTGTGCCCGAAGCAGCGGAAGGTGTGGAGGTAGGAAATACCTGGGAGAAAAGGCGGCATTTTGGGAGCAGGAAGGGAGAACAGATGGTGGTGGGGAAGGGGGCAGAGGTGCAGGCAGTGTTGGAGCATTGTCCTGCCACAACCGAGGGGTTTGTTACAGGGTTGTACGGAATTTGCTTCCCCCGTGGGAATGCCTGTCCCTGTTTTACACCTCTGAGACTGGGTGGATGGTTGTTGGTGCTGCTAAGGGTAGTGATGGCTTCTCTGTCCCCTTCACCAGGCTGTTACCTGTACCTCTGCACTCATTAATATGCATTAACATTTCCCTAGTTTTCTTGATCTGTAGAAATCCTTGTTGTTGAATGGGCTGTCAGGCATTAAGCTAAATTGATAGCAAATTGGTGGTGAAGATGCAAATTGGAGGCATTCCCAAACTTCCTTTTCCCCCTGCCCACCCTGCTGGCCCCTTGGCTATGCTGGCACTGGCGGCTGTGGGGCCTCCCCGTGACAGGGGCTGAGCGATGCTTTTCCACCCGTTATTTTAAACCCCGGTGACTCCTGGCCTGGTGATTGGTGGAGGAGGATGGAGGGGATGGCCAAGGTCCCAGGCAGCAGCTGACACAGCTCCTGTTTGATAGAAATCACCTTCCAGATGGGCTTTTGGCTCTGGTTTAACTGCATTAGTTTTGAAAACGCACTGGTGAAGCATGCCCAGCCCTTGTTTTTCAAGCTGTCAGGTTGCCCTCTGAGGATGGTGGTTTCTTGGGTCTTGAGGGGTGTCCTCAGTGTCTGAAACAGCAGTAAAATGCGTTGTGTGAATGCAGAAAGGGTTAATGCTCTTGGGTTGAGGTGGAGTTGAGGCTGAGGCTGCTCACCTCAACGCAAACCAGGAGATCTTCCTGTCGGGAGCAGAGCGACGCCGCTTCTTCAGCATCAACGTGGGAAAGTGATAAGGGGAGGCCCTCTTCCCATCCAGCTAACGATCTGCAGTAATGAGAACTTGGCCTCGATCTGCTCTCTGGGCTGAGAACGAAGGCAGGAATGAGCGCGCCCGGCCCCGGGCAGCTCTTGCGGCTGGGTGGTCCTGCCCTGGCAGGGAGTGCGTGCTGCCGGCGCCGAGCTTCCTCCTGCTTCAGGGGGATTTGGGAATGACATTAAGGGGTCCCAATGGGTGGGCTGAGCCGGTTGGGACCCAGCCTCCGGTTGGAGCGTGGCACGTGGAGCTGGTGAGTAGCTGACGTCATGGCTTCCCAGGGCTGGCTGGTCCCCAGTGGATATACCCACTTCATGGGCTTTGTAGGATTTCAGTTTGCCACTTTTCTAGCGAGGCTGTTTAGCTGCGGCGGGTGTATATCTCGGGAAGGCCCCTGCAGATGTGGGATCCAGGAGAAGTGTGTCCCTACAGCACCTGCCTTCCCGAGGTGCAGCATCAGCTCAGCTTGGGGATGGCAAGGGCTCCTGAAAGCTGCCACGTCCCTGGCAGGGGGTGCAAGGCACCAGTTAATGTTGGTTGGTTTGTTTATTTGTTCCCGGTTCTGGCTGACATCTTGGGGGATAATACCCCTACCCCAGGCACGGTCCCATCCATTTCCTCCTGCCCGCGCGGGTGAAAGAGCACTGAGCCTGTGTGATGCCGGGAGCAAGTGGAAACCCCATTAGTGCACCCAGTGAGGTTTGGAGAATGAAGCTCCAGTCTAAATGTGTGTGTGATTGACCGTGGTGTCTTGTTTGGTTGATGCGGGGGTGAAGCTCAGAAAAGAGCCACCTGTACCCTCCTGATGGGTTCTCTCTTGCATATGCAAGAGGAGCTGCTGGCTGCATCTCTCCTTATCTCTCTGTAGGTAGCTGCCTGCTGCTTTTTGGTTTGTTACGGCATGTCACAAGCACCTCTTCAGACCTGGTACCCCTCCTCCTGCATAGCCAGAGAGGGCAGTGCCCAAATCTGGGGTGCAAGAAGCGCCCCGGGGTGTCCAACTGGAGCCCCCAGCAGGAAGAGCAGGAAATGCTGTTTAGGGAGATCGTTGGAAGGAACTGGTGTGTGAACTGATTTCCCTCAGCACGCTGCCAGTGGTTCTCCAGCTTGTGAAACGCCTGTGGCATCCCCCAGCACACGCTCTGTGCGTTGACTCTGAGCACTGGAGATGGCAGCGCAGCGCTCCGGCCCCTAAATCTTCTCTTTGTGTCTGAGACTGCGAGGCAGTTGGAGTATTGATGGCTTTTTAAAGTGCTGGTGTGCTCGTGTTGTGCTGGTCAAAATACAGATTGGCTCTTACGCCTTAACCATTCATCAAATCACGTTTCCATTGATTTTCCTGGGATTGCTGGTTTTCTGAAATTCCAAGCCTAATAGCAGATCTCAAAGCCGGAGGCAGATGTTAAATCATCTGGTTCTCACCCACCGTACAACACTGGCCACGCAGCTTCGTCCTCTGGGCTCCGTACTGTGCTGGTGTTTGGTTAGAGCGGGTTTCTCTTTGCCTGAAGTTGTGTTATTTTGGGGAATGGAAAGCTACCTGGTGACTTCCCTCGTAGGGTTTGCTTGTTTGTCTCACGCTAAGTTGTGACTAACTGAAAAGAGCAGCCTTTGCTGGTTTTCATCCTGTGTTTCTTGGCTGGGTTGGTGAGATCCCACAGCAGATGCCTGAATTAAAATCTTCTGGTCCCTAATGGCACCAGTGAAGGGTGGGAATGGAGGGGTGGGACGTCCTGGGGAGCGTGCAGGAGCTCCCTGAAGGTTGTCAGGTGTGGTGGTGTGACTGTGCAAGTCCAAATATGCCCTGCTCCTTCCTTTTGGGCCTTTAGGTTCCCTGGGTGGTTATATGTTGCTAGAGAAGGCTGAAGAGGTGCAGTGAACTGCAGATAGATGCACAGACCTGCTTCAAGGCCTTGCAAACAAGAGCGTTGCAGGATATGAAGCTCTAAAGACGTGTCCTCCGTGTGATTTGCACTGCCTCAACCGGCTGAGGTATAAACACCCATATTTACGTAGTAGAACACCATGAGGCTGTGCCAAGGGTGGGATGGCTGCGAATGTTCTCGCGTGGTTTCTCTGAGCATCTGCTGTTGGTCGCTGCTGGAGACGGGACACTTGAATTGCAGACCTCTTCGCTCCAACCCCACACAGCAGGTTTCACGATCGCAGATGGAATTTTGGCAGCCTGTCTGGCCCAATGCTGGGGAAAACATGCCCTGGAAGCACCTATAAATTTGAGATGACATATTCAATGCAACGCGCTGATTGCAGCGGTGTATCACCCAGGAGGTGAGGAGCTTAGCTCAGGTGGCCCGAGACTCAGTGGACCCTGCGTCCATCATCTCCTGCAGAGATGTATTTAACTCACTTCCAGGTAGTGCTGTGAATTAAAATGACAGATCTGGGGGAGCCTAGCAGCACTGACATTATCGATCTCCCATCCTGGTACACTTACGCTGCTGAGTGAAGAGAACAATATTTCTATTTAAAACAAATTTAATTTAAACCAAGAGCCAGTCCCACAAAAGATGGAGTGTCTTTGTAGCTTGAAACAATAAAAGCAAAAACAAGTAATCTTTCTCTGTGGTACAGCTTTCATTTCTCCTTTGAAAGGATCTAGTGTTTCACAGGACTTATTTGTAGAGGGACAAGAATAACTTTTGGGTTCATTCCTTGGCTAAAGCATAGTCTGTTTTGATTTGTGATTTTTTTTTAATTTTTCTTTTTAAACAAATGTTTTTTGGCTTGAGTTTTTATTGGAAATCCAATCCCCTTACGCACAGATTTTTTTAATTGTTTCTATAGAAAACAGCATTGAGGGGAAGGCTGTTGTTGTAAGCTGCAG
>NW_010234101.1:23308-47655 GCF_000690775.1 Eurypyga helias | reverse complement strand
CGCCCGCGGCCCCCAGCCGCTGATCCATGCCCCACTCCAGCGCTCCAAGAAGGTAGCTAAGGAAAATCAATTTATTTCCAGTAGGTCTGGATGCATGATGTGGAGATGTGGGCTTCCAAGGTGTGGGGGGGGAGGAAGTACTGAATGCTGCTGAGGTGTCTCAGTTGAGCTGTACCACAAGAGGGCAACCAGAGGCCACAAATCTTCTGCTCCTACCTGGGAGAAGCTGGTAGGAACACTGGGAAAGGATGACAGGCTGGAAAATGCAGACACCACCGCCCTGGTGCAGAGCAGGAGCTGTTGGGGGGGGTGGCTGTGTGTTTTCTGTGGGTGTCCACCCCACCGCATGCAGCAGTGCTAACTGCAGCCGGGTTGCTCAATGGGGGCAGCTTGGCATTGGCTGAACTCA
Organism: Eurypyga helias; assembly: GCF_000690775.1. NCBI lineage: Eukaryota > Metazoa > Chordata > Aves > Eurypygiformes > Eurypygidae > Eurypyga > Eurypyga helias. The sequence continues at coordinate 47,246 of NW_010234101.1, read as the reverse complement.
TGCCGGATGCTTCTCCGGCTGGCGGATCGAGGGAGAGTGGCTGCTATCAGCCTGGGCTAGTGCCGTGGGGCTCTGCCCTGGTAATTAATGTCTGCCAACATCCAAAGCAGCTAAGGGGCTGAAATTAAAGGTGTTGAAATATGTTTCTTAGCAGAAAGTACTTAGGTGCAGGTCTTGAAGGAGGCCTGAGGTTTCCATGCGGCCCCATTCCCTGCAGAATAGCTGTGAAGGCTGCGCTCCGTATGCAGGAGGCAGCGATGTGAGACCCCAGGCCAGCCTACAGCCCCCCTTGCCCAAGCCGCACTGCGCAGAGGCAATTGCAGTTGGGTGTTTGGTAAAAGAACTTCAGGAAGAAATTCTTCCTGGAGAGGGTGGGGAGGCACTGGGACAGGTTGCCCAGAGATGTTGTGGATGCCCCATCCCTGGAAGTGTCCAAGGCCAGGCTGGATGAGGCTTGGAGCAACCTGGTCTAGTGGAAAGTGTCCCTGCCCATGGCAGGGGGGTTGGAACTGGATGATCTTTAAGGTCCCTTCCAACCCAAACCATTCCATGATTCTATGATAAAAGCCGTCCATGGGAAGGGTGTCCGAACACCGCAGCAAGGCCTGGGCAGGTGGTGAACATCCCAGGCTGCCTGATGCTGCCTGCAGCCAGGCACCATGCCCTGCTGTCCAGGGGACGTTGGCTGTCCGCTGGCACTCTCCTCCTGCCCTTGGAGGGCTGGGGATGCAACGTGAATGCAGCAGAGTATCGACCTGAAATGGAGAGTGAAGAAATCATTCCCAGCTCGCCACTGGCAGTGTGAGTGGAAATGACCTGGTGGAACCAGACAATGGTTTTAAACCCTGCTGACATCACTCTGGAAATGGGTGGAGTAGCCTAAAAATGCCTTAAAACTGGTTTAACATGGTTGGGTTTTCAAAAGGGGGAGTTGAAAAAAATATTTATGTCTGCTTGTGGAGGGATGCATGATCCCTGTGCAGCAGCTATGCTCCTTTGGGAAGGGGATTCCCTGCCGGGAGGCGATTGCTGCCCAGCAGCCCCTGGTCACGCTGGGCTAAGCCATGACAGGGCTGCTGTGTCATGACCTGACTCAGAACAAGGGCTAGTTTAAACAGTAGCAGGAGCTCAGTTAAAACAGAGACACTCTCAATTTAAAAGTACGTAATGGCAGGAAAAACAACCCAGGATGAGTTAAAGAACTGACTCAGGCCAGCAAAGGCCAGTCCTGAAATAGACCTTGAACGGGGCTTGTTGAAAATGCTTCCATCAGAACAGTTTCCTGATGGAGAATTTGGCATTTCTACTCAAAGAAATCTTTCAAGAAAAGCATCTGCTTCTGTGGAAAATTTCATCTTTTTGGGTTGGAAAAATGGAGCATGTGAAAACCGAAATCTTTCAGTCCAGCGCTGCGTCGTGCCAGTTTTCAGGCAGACTCCACCTCTGTGTTGAGCTTCACTTCTCATTCCTGTGGTCCCCCACTCGTCTTTACAGGAGGGGAAACCCCCCAGATTATCAAATATACCACTCCTCATCTTCCTGTTTTCCTTGGCAACCGCCACGCACAATGTTAAAGCCTCCCCCTCGGTGGGGAGGACCGTAAGGTCAGCTTTTGGGGCAGCATTTGTGGCAGCTCCCCTGGGACACCAAATGCTCTCTGCTGCCCCCACACCCTGTCCCTTGACATGGGCTTCTGGGAAACCCATCTCCATCCCATGCTGATGGTTCGTGCATCCTGGGAGGTGGCTGTGACTGCACAGCCCAGAAAGACGACTCATTCTACTGGGCTTATTTCTGAGTTTACTGAATTATTTTGCAGCAAATGGTTTATTTCCCAGGTGTTTCTGTATCTCCTTGCTGCCTCCTTCCTGATTTCTGTTCCTACCCCTGAGCACCCAACTGCTGATGGAAATCTAGTGTCAGATGGAGAAGTTGCCTAGCCAGGTCCGTGCGGCAGGGTCAGAGTTAGTCCTAGGTCCAATCCTTATTGAGTCAGGATGTGTTGCTCTGCAAAGCAAGCATTGTAGGAATTTATTGCCCCTGCCTTCATCAGCAGTGAGAACCTACGCTTCAAAAAATGCTCAAGAAAATGGGAAGGTATGGGAGGGAGCAGCATTGCTGTGTAAGAAACCAGGATGAGGCCTAGTTGGGGTGTTGAGGAGAGGTCAGAAGAGGCCATTCTGGTGTGAGCAGTAACCCTTCCGGCTATAGTGCCTGGGATAAACCTCATGAAAGGGAAGGAGAGCAGTGTACATGTGCCAGAGATGGAAATAAACAGTTTAAAGGACATAAATAGTCTAAAACCTGTTAATTGTGCAACCACCCTCCGTAGCAGACCTTGTTGCCCCACTGTTGAAAGCTGAGGCTGCTTCTGGAGGCAAGGTGCTGAGCTCCAGCAGTTCCCTGGTGTTTGCTGTGTTGGGCAGTTCCTGTGGTTCCCAAGCTATCTTCTACTGCTGCGTTGAGCTGGAAAAACCATGGGGTGTTCTGTTTTTAATAGCAGTTCTGCTTCTCCATGCAACTGGGCCCCAGAAGAGGAAGCAGCCTTAAAGGTGTTAGAGGCCCAGAAGACAGTCTGGGTGCCAGAGGTGTTGGGGTAGGCTGGTTTGCTTTCCTGCCATGATTCTCCCTGTCTGTACAAATGACTAAGGAGATGCACCTAGCCTTGGAGACCTTTGGAGGGGATACTGGTGGGTTTGGTTCTTATTCCAGTTCTCACTGTCACTTCTGCCTGTCTTTCCCTTCCCAGTCATTGACAGGGGTAGATGATGCTCCTCTGATGGTGCTAGCACGTGCCAGGTGACTAAGACTACACCATCCTTTGAGGTCCTTGGGCAGAAGGACTTTCAGAAATGTTGAAAAGAAATACTTAGTGCAGGATATTCATCACAATGTGGAATAGCCCAGGTCTGAAACATTGATCTGATACAGAAGTGTTTCTATCCATGTTTTTTAAATAGAATCCTTCAACACAGGAGGCTGGAAAAACTACAGAGCACTTGCAAAAACACATACTTGCATTCACACTTAAATGCCCAGACTTGAAAATAGTGGGGGGAAAATGTCTTAAATGCTACGTTTTCCCAAGACCGCGGCAGCAGCAGGCAGGCAGAGGCTTTCCGCAGTCAGCAGAGGCAGCACCTCCAGTTTGTGTCCTGTCACTGGAGACCAGTGCTGAGAGAACCACGGTAATTACTAGCAGCCCTGTGTATGCAAAAAAGCTCAGTAAAAAAGGGGTTTGTGCATGTATGTGGTTCTTCAAGGACTGGGCGTTGTTATCAGATGGGCTTGCTGCTGATGTGGTGAGGGGCTGAGCTGAAAACCTGCCTGGACCCTGGGATGAATGTGTTTTCCCCACGTGAACCTTTATGAAAGGACTTCTCAGTCCATTTAAGAAAACAAAAAAGTGTTAGGAGCAGAGGCTTGGCCAAAGCTTGGGGTCCCGGTGTGGAGACTGGAGGGAACAGAAAAGCCTCAGTGGAGAGCATTTTCTAAAAAAACAACCCAGGTACAGGCCAGGCTTGTGTTTCTGTACTAGCACAGGGCCTATTTACCAACCTTCCTCTGCCTGCAGAGGCATTTTAAAGCGAAAATAGGAAAGAGTTTTCTATCCCGAGAGCTGGTTGTGTCCTGTTTTCTGGTGTCTTCAGCTATAAAGGCCTGTGAAAGCACAGTGCTGCAGACTGACAGATGTTGAACAACAAGGCTTGTGTGGCAGAGCCAGCGCGGAACCCAGGGCAGGAGCAGTAGTGATGGAGAGCGTGCAACTCCCCTCCATCCCCGTGGGATGCTTCCTGCCCCTTTGCCAGGTCTCACGCGGGCCCTAGGGGAATTCTCTGTCCTCCCTCAGTGTGGGCCTGTGTCTAAATTATTGAAAAGCTATTAAATCAATTGTGTTCATGTGGCAAATCTTCCGGTAGGTCTTGGAAATAGGTGTGCTGTTGTCAAAAGCAGCTTGTTCTCTTCTGAGTGGCCAAAACATTTTCTAATGTTGAATCATAAGAGTCACAGACTGGTTTGGGTTGAAGGGACCTTGGAGACCATCCAGTCCCACCCCCTGCCATGGGCAGGGACACCTCCCACTAGACCAGGTTGCTCCAAGCCTCATCCAGCCTGGCCTTGGACACTCCCAGGGATGGGGCATCCACAGCTTCTCTGGGCAACCTGTCCCCATGCCTCCCCACCCTCTCTGTGAAGAATTCCTTCCTGATGTCCAATCTAAATCGTCTAAATTGTGGAACTGTGGATTCTTCCTCCGCTGCCAGGATTTTTGAGAAATGAAACAGAGACAGAAGGTACCAGCGTAACAAACTGGTAATGTCCCTGTTGACTTTATCTGCACCTGCCTCCTGCAGACTCAGAGCATCCATCCCACACATCCCGAGCAAGGCAGTCCTGAGGTCAGGCCCTGTCGTGCTGGGGGCCATGCTCCCCTTGACAAATCTGCAGTATACAGAAGGTTGATGAGAAAGGGATTCAGTCCAGTGTATTGGCATTCGTGTGGGGTGGTTGTATTAAAAGTACTTGCTGTCAGCCTAGCCATCACTTATAATTGGCTTTTATTTTTCCGTGCATCTCCTGGCAACAGCAGCTCTTCCCAGACTGCTGGTAGGGTGCTGGGTCTGGGAAGGCCGCTCTGTGTGTGAGAGGTATGTGGAAATGGTCAGAACTGGCTCAGGAAGGGTAACGTGGCCCCTTCCTGCGCGAGCATCCCACCAGAAGCATTTCCCTCCGCAGATGCGCTGCCAAGCGCTGGCAAATGCTAACCACGCTATGGGCAGACAGGTTTTGATACACGGGGAAAAGTGCATCGTGTTTGGGGTGGGCAAGCTGGCTGTTGCACCATAACCACGTGATTGCAAAGTTATTGTGCCAACACTTGGTTATTTTGGGGAGGTTGGACAAGGCTGGGTTTTGTAGCGGTGCTGCATGGCCATGCTCACGAGAAGAGCGTTCCGCGTGATACCTTTACCCTTGGAGTTAGCTTTTTTTTTTTTTTTATGATGATCTTCCTATACATCACAGCTACATGAAAACCAGCAAAACATATGGATAATAGGTGAGTTAGAGCATATTTGTAGTAATGATAGTGTGCAACATAGACAGGGGTTGGAAGAACCTCTTGCTAAAAGTAAAGATCCCTGAGGCTTGGGGCCAGCGAGCAGTGTGTGGGGGTAGTTTTGCCTCATAGAGGTGGTTTGGCCAGGTGGGTGTCACTGATTTGCACAGTGCTCGAGAGTTTTGGGCCAGCTACGTGTCTTCTCTTTTGAGGAGATACACTAAGTTTTGGCATATCCTAAGATACAAATCTTCTACAAGTTCTGAGTCACTGTAAAGAACCTTTTTAATTCCTTTAATCTTACCCCATATACTGGAGCACTTAAATCTGCAAACACTTGGAAGTCAGACCGAGTTTTCATTGAAATAATCCCCATCTGAGATGTCACTGTTGTCTAGTCTGTGCATCCTAGACATTACCAGTTCCATCTGATTGCATTTTTATATTTGCAAATAGAAAAATCTAATGACCTAATTTCTGAAGGAGGCCTGTTATTTATTAACCGTGATGTAAATTCTACCAGCATCAGAATAAAGAACATTGGGCTTTTGAATTTCTGCTATTTTTAAAGATTCAAATCTCTAGGGCAATTAATCATTTTTCTGACATATTGAATTCAGTTGTGTTATAGCAAGAAAACTTCATATGGGCAGTTTATGATGCAACATTAACTTGTCAGCAAGGACAATTCATGACTGTCTACAAGCAGCAAGTGGCAGGCGTTTGGACAACTGTCCCATAGTTTTGCAAGCATCAGCAAATTTTGTTGGCAAAGTCTAGGTAGGCAGAACATAATATATACTTTTGCTCATATATATTAAAAAAACCCAACAAAAAAATATAATTCCCTGCCAGGAATTTCCACTTATTTTCCATAACGAGAGCTGGAGGGTCTGTAAAAGCTGGCCTCATAAAAAGAAGTTGCGTTGGATGAATTTTTCCTTTACAAAGAAGATGGAAGAAACTTGAGTTTGTTTGGATGCACGAGTCTTCCCAAACTGTAGTTTGTCAGCTGCGTTACGGCAGTAAGGAGGGCTCTCGTCTGCAGGCGCGGACGGCGGGAACAAAGCACTGGTGCCTGCAGTCGAGGGGTACCGTGATAAGGGCACGGGCAAACCCCGCGTGGGAGCACCAAGAGCAAGGCAACCAGCGGTGGCTTTCGGAGCAGTGATGGCCTTGGCACGCCGGCAGCCTGGCTGCTTTCGGAGGTGTTCCCGAGATATCCAAGGAAAGAGCAGCAAAAGCTTTGAGGAAGGAGAGGGGTACGCTTTGCTGCTGGTGATGGTTGGGCTCCGAAGTGTCCTTGAGGGTGCGGGAAGTGGCTTTGCTTTGGTGCAGCGGAGAAAATCAAGAGATAAACGCAGAAGGAGGAATTGCACAGGGGAAAGGCAAAGAGATGAAGAGAAATCTTTACGGTACTGTCCCAGGCAGATATGTGCCGAGGCGGGACTGCCTGCCAAGGCCAGAGGAAAGGCAGTTGCAGTAATCTTGCTATGAGCTAACGCATGGACCTGGATGGGGATTTTGGCAGGGTGGAGAGATGGGGATTTCGGCAGGGTGGGGAATACGAGAGGCCATGCTCTTGGAGTGGTTAACTCCATGCGGTTGTTGTGCTTGGGTCTAGTCTGGGAGCAGGGAGCAAGCTGAGTGAGTCGAAGCAACGGCCGGGTTATTGGCAGGAGAGCTGGGAGGGGGTGGTTCATGGCAGTCAAAGGCATGGTGGAGGCTTTCTGGGGGTGGGTGGAGAGGGAGATGAAGAATTTCATCTGAAATAAGGCTGCATTGAAGACTCTGTATACCAGAGGACATAGGTGGAAAATCAGTGGTAAGTGAAGTAGCCTAAAATTGCTTGGTGAGTTCCACAAGGCAAGAAGATACTAAGGATTAAGTGTTGATGGAGGTGATTGTGAACTGCTCTTCTGCTCAGAAGTGGGTTTGGACTGAGCCTTAATACAGGATCAAGATGATGAACCAGGGAAAGTGTGGGGGTAGTGCTGGCCTTCTCCCAGACACACACGGACCAAGCTGAAAACGCCCAGCCTCGTAGCGTGCTCTCCCCATCCATCAACGGGGATTTGGTGCGCAGTGGAAAAAGCAATGCTCCAGAAGCCCGCTGTCAGCGGGTAGCGGGGGTTTCAAAACACAGCTGGGAAAGAAAGCATACATGCAGGGCTGGGAGGCTGTGTAATGCAGATGCACACAGTGTCATGTGCACAGCGTGGCTCCGTGGCATTTCTCCAGCGCTCCCAAGTACCTTCGTGGCCCAGGCGGAGGTTGTACTCTGCAATGCTGCTTCTGCATGAATGGTTGTGGTTTGAACGGGATACATGGGCCGTATGCGTGGCATGTCCTGGCTGCTCTTCCTTGACCACAGATCGCGCCCTTTTTCCAGCCAAGGGATGCTGGCCTCATTCTTCTAGTTGGGAGCAGAGACACTTAAACTACTGGGATAAAAGAGGCTTCTATAGCAGCAACTTATGATGGAAAGCATGTTCTGTACCATTTGGGGATGGGAACATATGGCCTCCAGTGTCTTCACATACTTCCCAGAACACAGTCGTTTTTGTCTTGTTTGTCTCAGATTAGTTGATTATTGAAGATTGTCTTATGAAGGACACAGACGCAAATTATCCCGATCACAAGGAACAGAGGGAGTGTAATAGGAGATCAGCTCGGCCGAGCTGGGAGCTGCTCAGTGCCCTGAGACCCCAAAAGGAAAGACAAAAACCAAAAAAAAAAGTAGAAACTAGATCAAATGAATGGGCATGCCTCCAAAAAATAGTAGAAGGAAAAATCATTGTGAATGAGAGCAAACAGGCAGCTATCCTCTGCCTACTGTGGAGGGAAGCTTATGGTAAAAGATGCCAGAACATTTCATGGCTTCATGTCCACCCAAACCTGCACGACTGCAGTTTGCTATTTCAGTTCATGCACTACAGACATCGATGATGGTATGGGCTCACGCTACAGGGACTTAGATAATTGGCTGGGATAAAAGTTACTCTGAAGCACCCAGAATAGTGCCAAAGAGGTTTTTGAGCACTGGTTTGTTCTTGGCTCCCTTCAAGGACTCCTGGGGATGAGTGATGTTACGCAGAACTGAAAGGGCAAGCCTAGTACTTGGCTTTAAAAAGTGGAGGGGAGCAGGAAAGAAACCAGGAACTGCGGAATAGCTTACCTCTGGCTTCTGGAATAAGGCAGTGGCTTGTGACTGCCTAGGGGATAACAAGGTCTTGTCAAAAATTACAGCCATTAAATCAAGTGGGTTTGCTCCAGTGATATTGCAAGAGGTCTTATGGATGGGGAGGAACAGTAGATTATGTAGGTAAAGTTTTTGATGGTTTAGCTCTTGACGTTTTTGTATACAGGCTGGGAAAACATGGTGTAGATTGTAATGTGGCAAGGTATAGATCAGTAATCTGTTTTTCCAAGTTACTAATTACTGTCGGGGAATATGACCAAGCTAGAGGTGTGAAGAACCTCCCATGTTCTAAAGAGATCAAGAACAGTGCAGTGGTGCTTTTTCCAGGTTTTAGGACCACTTTATATATGTATTAATGTGCTGTGTGATAGGACAGGACATGGTCTTATAAAAGTTGCAGGTAACAGCAAAGTGGAAAGGTTTCAACCATGCTGGAAGATGGGATTCAGGTTGATCTTGAGAGAATCCTTCCTGGAGGAGGAGGAAACCCTTCAAGTTGCTTGGTGGGGATGTTGGGACAGCAGGAAGCCGTAACCTGGCAGCCAGGGCTTGCTCTGTGTCTGCCCACCATGGTGCTTGGCCACCACACAGGGGTGTCTCACCTGCGTTTCCTCCAGTGGACTGCTGGCAATGCCTAGGACGTAGCTTCCTGCACCCGCTGCTTGGGAACTTCTCCAGATCCTTCTAGGATGTGATGAAGTGTCTCTGTCCTGCTCTTTTCCAAGAGACAGAGTAAGGTGTGATAGATACACATCTACTGAGAGACAAGTTAATCTGTGTGACGTCAGTGGCTGTCATGCAGCGTTAACTGTACAAAAACAGATTCCAGTGCAAATGCAGTTCTGGGAAGCCAACCAGCCCGACCCATAGTGTTAGCTTCTTTCAGGTGTAAATCTGGATACCACTTTGATTTTTTTTTTTTTTTTCCAAAGCTGAATTTCAGTGCAAAATTTATCGATTTGTGCTCAACTTTGCTCAAATCCAATAAATGGCTACAGGTCAAAACATTTGTTCCGAGTTAGAGAAATCATGAGGTGTTTTTTAGGTAAGCATCACAAGTAAAAATCCCTGTTTTGGTCGTACCCATGAGGCTTTTCAAATCTACCCTTTCAGTCACAGAGATAAGCAAGGGTAAATGTGACATGATTTTCAGAACAGTAATAATTCTTTCCCTCAATGAGTGTCTTCTTTGCGCAGTAGTAGTTTATTGTTCTGTGAAACCCAAAATGGATTAGATTGCATTTCTTCTTTCTTTTATTTGAGATTTTGCCTAAACAAGGCCTGATTCAAAGCAGTCCACATTGTAATCTTAAATATAATTACAGTCAGATAAGGTCACTTCCCTCGCTCACAGGTTAGTGTGGTGTGGCTGTTGCCAGTTAGTGACATCTGTTCTGAGCATTTTTTGGGCAGAGTAAGAAAAAAATTTGATGTCAGAAAGCTCTGCTTCTGGGACAGCTCCTTGGATTTTCCAGGGAAATGCTACTTTCCAATTCTGCTAGGAAGAAAAAGCAGTCCTCCACTAAAAGAAGAATCAAATTATGGTCTTCTCTAGAAATAACTTCTGGCAGAGCCCAGGATAGGGGCACGCTGATATTGTGTGTATCTTCTCACCGAAGATATGGCTGTTTATTTTCAGGCCTGTTGAACATGAGTAGAGATGCCATCCTGGCACTGCAGAGTGTCACCGAAGGTCTGCTTGCTGCCAGTTTTGCGGTGATGTGTTTTTTGTGATGCTCCTGCGAGTGTTTAGTGATGCGGGGGCACCTGGACTCTTGTGTCTTTGAGACTGCAATGTGAGCTTATCTGGGTGGCTGCTGCTCAGTAACTGGCTACAAAACACAAATACTTTTATGGAGTAAAATACAGTATGCAAAACTTACTGCCATGCATGTCTGCTGAAATGTCTTTTTTGCACACTGTCAAACACTAAGAAAACCTCTCAAAGCCCCCATGAAGCCTTGCTTTCAAGAGCCAGGGCACACCAAGTAAGTGTAGGGAGTTTATATTTTAACACAGATGAACTATTTCAGACTTTGGTATTTCTCCAAGTAGATGCCAGGTACTTAGACACAGAGAAGCTTGCTTATTCCTTCATTCCTCACTTGTCCTGTGCCTTGGATTCCAGTGCACTGATGGCCCAGCCAGAAGTGCCCTGTGCCTGGTGTCTAGCAAAGATAGCGGTGTATTTTCCTGTCTCTGTATTTGACATTATCGGCACATCTTTCCCCAGCTCCTCCGCTGCCTGTCCCAAAGTGCATAAACATAGACCCTGTCACCTCTGCAGTCTGGAGCCTTATTTATCATCAAATTTGCACTGAAGGGAGTAAGTTTGCACCAAAACACCCAACATCCTTGTTGCTCCTGGTTTGTAGCCAGAAGGCCTCAAAAAGCCATCTCGCTGCATGCCAGGCAGCCGACAGAAAACCTCCTGTCCTCCCGCTTGTCCCCACAGGGAGGGTTTATCCAGCAAATTCCATAAAGTTGCCTGTAAAAAGCAATTAAACAAGGTGCCCAGAAGTGTTTGGCCTTCTCAGGCTTTGCACTGTACGGCGTGCGGTGGCGTGCCCAGCAGACCTCGCTGGGTTTGTCCGAAAGCTTCCCCCATCTCCTGCCTCTGCCTTAGCAGGCAACTGCTCCCTGCCAACATCCAGCCGGCTGTCTTAGATGGCATCAGGGGGACTCTAGTTTCTTCTAATTCCTTCTCTCTTTGACGGTCTTCTGACAGAAGCCTTCTAGGCTTGAGTAGGAGGATCTCCGTCTTGGGGAGCTGGCCTTTGCTTCCTGCAGCTCAAGTCTTTAGCGATGACCTTCCCAAGGCAGGCTAAGGGTGAGCTGAATCCATGGCAGAAGAGAACGTGTTTTAAGGTGACAGTTACTTCAAGTTCCAAGCTCTCCTTTGCACAAGTGCTTTCCTGGTGAATGTCTTTTCTTGAACCTGCCTTTTTAATTCTTTTGTCTCTGCTGGATGGTGTTGAAGCATTCCTTGGGAGTAGCATGCGAATCTCACAAAATCCCTTGATCCCCCCCTGTCTAGTTTCAGACTTGTTTATGGAACAGAGTCTGTGTAGGTATTCGTGGCTGAATTAGTGACAGAGGAGCATAAATGTATCACAGTGTCAGACTGGATTTTCAGCAATACTTGGCATAGGTCAAAAAAAAAAAATCACGTTGTCATGATTGCTCAGAGGCTTGTTCAGCCTGGAGAAGAGAAGGCTCTGGGGAGACCTTATAGCAGCCTTCCAGTGCCTGAAGGGGCTACAAGGAAGCTGGGGGGGACTTTTTACCAAGGCCAGGGAGTGACAGGACAAGGGGTAATGGGTTTAAATTGAAAGCAGGGAGGTTTAGATTGGATATCAGGAAGAAATTCTTCACAGAGAGGGTGGGGAGGCACTGGGACAGGTTGCCCAGAGAAGCTGTGGATGCCCCATCCCTGGAAGTGTCCAAGGCCAGGCTGGATGAGGCTTGGAGCAACCTGGTCTAGGGGAAGGTGTCCCTGCCCATGGCAGGGGGGTTGGAACTGGATGATCTTTAAGGTCCCTTCCAACCCAAACCCTTCTGTGATTCTATGATTCTATATTCTCACTGCTCTCTCCAGCTTCTGTTGTCTGTGCAGGATTTTTCTCCCCCTTCTTAAACATGTTACCCCAGAGGCACTGATGGGCTTGGCCTTGGCCAGCGTCAGGTCCATCTGCTACCAAAGCCTTGCCATGCAACCTGATGCAGCACGCCATGAAATGGTGGTGGTGGTCTCTGAAACGTCCTGCTGCAGGTGTGATGATTTGGGAGAGCTGTTGAGTTGTTTTGGCTGAACCCCCTGATGCAGCAGAGGTCTGAAATGCTCTCCTGCGAGCAGAGATGATGACTCTATTCATGTTCTGATCGGACTTGCTAGAACTCCTGGAACAGGTTGCCCGGAGACATTGTGGATGCCCCATCTCTGGAAGTGTCCAAGGCCAGGCTGGATGTGGCTTGGAGCAGCCTGGTCTAGGGGAAGGTGTCCCTGCCCATGGCAGGGGGGTTGGAACTGGATGATCTTTAAGGTCCCTTCCAACTCTAACCATTCTATGGTTCTATGAACTCCCCAAAGCTGTGGTTGTGCTTTAATTCTCCTGAATCTTGATGCCATATGTGAATTTCTGAGTTTGTGTTGCTCAAGAGAAGAGCCCAGCGTTCCCCTGTAAGTTCTCACTTCGTTAATGTATCGTCAGCCTATAACAGAGCGTTCTCTGGTATTAAGGCAGCTCCAAGACCAAGACAAAACTCCTTGTGGATGCCAGCAGGGCCAAGCTAGGAGCCAGAAGAGTCCTTCCTGTTGAGCAAGTCTCAGATCAGAGACAGTCACCTCTCTGCAAACCCTTTCTCCCTCCTTTTCCTCCCTGTTTAAAAGAATGTTGTGACTGCTCTGGATAGAGAAAAGTTCCTGCACACCCCACTTCTGTGTGTGCAATACTTTCATGCAGTTCACTTGAGCTTGGGGTTTCTGGGTGGGAAGCAGTAGAGCATCACCCCCAAAGGCCCTGCTTAGGAAGGGCTTTGTAGGCTATAATAGAGGGATGCCAAGGGTGTCATCTACCCTTCCACCCCAACCTCCTCCTGCACAAGTCCTCTTTTCTCCCCAGGCTGAAAGAGCTGCCTGATGAGCTCTGTGGGGATGACCTGGCTGCAGGCATGAGCTCGGTGATATTTTGAGCAGGGGCGTGCGAGGGCTGGGTGCGGTGGTGCTGGGGTGCAGGCTGTTTGCCTGGGGGATGTATCGGGCCTGTGTAACTTTGCGAGGACCTTGCCGTGTTACACAGCAGCATTGTGGCTGAGCAAAAATAAACGAGCGACTTATCCCACTGCCAAGGACCGTCAGTGGGAGGTCAGTGTTTGATATTTCCACACCCAAAAAAGCAGCCCCAAGCTAGAATTACAGTACAAAATACCCATTCAGACCTCTCCAGCCTTGTGTTTTCATTGACTTCCATCCCCTGCTTGTACACACAGAGTCCCTTCCTTTCCAAAAGAAAACAGTTTTGCTGATAAGGGACACTTATCTCGGCAAGTCATTACAGAACAAGCGAGCTTTTGTGTTTGCGTTTGATTCCCGTCACGATGTTAACAAACTCCTAGTACTGAAGCTTTATTTCCACTCTAAAGATGGCCCTTAGGGTACTATGTGAGGTGCATTATATGTCTCATAAATACTTCCCACAGATGTTCCTTCCTTCCTTAAAGAAAACCAAAACTTCTTAAGATTTCAGCCTTCCATTTGTTCTGTAAAGGACTTCTAAACAATGATCCTTGGCTGTGCGGCACATGTATATTTACCCTTCCTATGCCCTCTGCGGGGATATTACTGGTTTTTGTTCCTTTCAAAGAATTAGTGCTGGAGCTTTGTCTCACATCGCAGTGGGTTCCCATTAAAAACCCACAGTTGGAATGGTTCAGATTTAACATCTTCTTTCCAATTGCAAGTGGAGGGGCACAGAAAATGCCGCGGGTAGGTCTTGTGGCACTGTGATACAGGGTTCCTCACGATGGAATCTCTGCCCCAGGCGGGCTTTCTGACTGAAGTGAGGTGCTCAGCACCTTCCAAGGTAGTCCATAACACAGAGGATGTTATGGAAAATAGAGGGTTTTCAGGGCAATTTCCAACTGATGTCAGCCTTCTGTAATGACATCTTCCTATCGAAGAGGGTTGGATTGCTTTCCAGGAGCAAGGACATAACTTCCTCACCTACCTAGATAACTGGGTCATGTAGAAGGGTCACTAAGAATCAAGAAGTCTCAGGGGTGGATGTGGCTTTCCTATGGACTTCTGCTGAGATGACAGCCATGCTCAGAGGGTGCAGCATCAGCACCGTAACCTGAGGCTGTCCTGCAGCTCTCCCCAGTAACTCTTCGGCAGTCGCACGGTGGAAATGCCAAGTGTGTTCAAGGTAAATGGCAAGTGGGTTGAAGCACTGGACTAAGAGGGTGGGAGACCGTTTTCCCAGCACGGTGTTGAAACAGCTACTCTGTATCTCCTTCCTGCAGCCAAAATCTGATGCAATTCTAATTTTGATTATTTACGCCAAACAAACTGGAGTGAGTTGTTACTATCCTTGACAAATAAATGAAAAATGAGCTGCTTGGAAAACGTTCTCCTTCCGATAGGAAATTTTTTTTTTTTTTAGGGAAAAACCTCCAACCCAGAATATTCCAATTCTTCTGTGCCACTTTGTGTTGTGACCTGGCTGTTCTTCAGCAGACCTCTTTGCGTGCACCGAGTGTTCCCCAATGCACTCCTGTCTTGGTTCATGTGTTGTTGGAGCCCCAGGCAGTAGAGTTTTGCGGGATGCTTTGTGCCTGGGAATGCTGCCTGTTGAGGAGCAGAGGGATTTTGAATAACTGATTACAGCTTCCCATGAGATATGTCATGCTTTGGGTTTTGTTCAGAAATTTTTGATGTTCCTTGGAAGGAAAGGTCACACAACTCAATCAGAATTTAATTTTCTACTGAAGAAGTTCAAATGGCTCTTCTTTTCTATTTTGTTTTCCTTTGCTTGCCACCTTTTTTAATTAAAACAGCCCAGTTTGAAACAAACTACTCCTTTAAAGGAGTCCTGTTGACATATCCAAAACATCCCCCATCTTTAATCCTTTTTAAATAAAGATTAAGTCTGTGGTTGGTTCCAGACACCTGCCCAAATACATGAGCCTTGCAGTATACTCAAAGGTTCAATCATTTGGACAGTTTTGGTCAAAGGAGAGCTTCTAAAGCCATCAGTAAAGCGTCCCCAGTCAAGGGAAATGAACACTAAACAGTTTAGAGGTGTAGGAGGCTTTATGCCTGCTTGGGGATCTCCTCCTTGACCTGTGCTGGCCCTAGCAATGTGGAAATGGAGGTCTTAAAACTGCTGTGTATCCTACAAGTGTGCACACCTGGCTGGTTAGTCCCATAGACTGCTTCATATTGAGTGTGTGTGTAAAGGTCTGAAAGATTTAACTAGCTGTTGATTGTACCCATCATCTTCCTTGAGATACATTTAAAAGCATTCATTATTTTAGTATTCTTCAGAGGGATCGTTTGCCTGTCATGGCATGTAGGCTGTGGCTTGCAGAGCTCTTAGTGAAGAGTTACTTTGCATGGGAGATTGGAAGTGTAGTAAATGGCAGAGCTGGGGCTGTGTCCCAGGTGACTGTTTTGCTCACTGTCTGTCTCTTACCCAGCCTGGGGCATCCGTGTTGCCCTTCTCTGTCTGTAGCTATTTGCTGCTGCTACTCAAACTGTCATAGAGTAGTGAACCTGGAAGAAGATGACTTTTAAAAAAAGAAATAGTATGGGATATTGGATTTCTGTTGTCCTTTGGTAGGCTGTTTTACTCCAACTTCTGCGTCCCAGTTCTGTTTCACCTCCTTTCTCACTAAAGGGGCTCACCCTGTGACTGCAGTGGGAGCAGGACCTGTTTTGTGGGCATAGTTTCTTGAGGTCCTGCTTGGAGCTCAGCGGATGACTTGTGCTGAAAGCCAGGGGTGCACATCTGCAGCTTGCAGAATTCAGCAGAACATAGAGTTTTGTTTGTTTTAATCAAACAAAACCAACACCTATGATCCTTTTGAAACAACTCCTTTACTAGTTTTGACTGTTCTGGCAGAAACATCTTTAACACCCTTGTACACACTGTACTGAGTTAGTGGTAACGACTCTTTACTGTCATATAATTTAATTGCAAAAATGGACTAAATTCTGCCAATGGCATGAAGCCAGAGCACAGAACTCCAGGGCCCTAATCTCCCCGGCTTTATATCCTCCCCTCTTGCATCTACTTTTTTCATCTCCAATGAATAGAAGGCTTCATCTTTTAAACTCCAGCAGGACAACACACATGTGGACTGAGTACCACAAACTCCTCAGTAACACTCTCACTGTTTGGGGGAAGTAAATATGCGAATTTCAAAAGTCTTCTGTGTGGAGAATCTGTTTGGATTTGCACAGGAAGTGGGGAGCAGGCATATAGGTAGCAATATTAATGAAGTTTTTTATAAAGACTTCATTCAAGGCTTTCAAAGAAAATATAACTCTTATGGGACCCACAGTTTATCTGCCAAGTCCAAGAATCTGTTTGGAATTTAAAATATATATTTAAAGGCCTCTGAGAAGTAGAAGATTAGAAGACAGCAGCCTGGGAAGGGCATATGAGAAATTACTGCTAGAAGGACTGGTCTCCTTGGGAAGGCTGAGTTCTACAATAGGGTGTATGAGCCATCAGAGAATCAATCCTTCTCTTGGCTGAAGAGTACTTGGAAGAAGGGTTGACTAGTACAAATCAAATTGCAGAAGTCCTCCTTCAGTTGGTGGACAAGTGTGTTTTTGCAAAACCTTGAGTCCAGACCCCTTCCTTCTTTCTCTCACGTGGGAGATGGCTGTGTTGGCTCATTTGCTGCCTTAAAAATGCTGTTAAATAGCTTTGGTTCATAGCCTTCTTTTTCTTGAGGGTCCCAAGGTTGGTTGTTGTGGGATGGGAAAAAAAAAAAAGCATGCATCAGTCAGGTGAAGTTGTCAGAAAGAGCCCACTAAGGGAAGAAGGGATGTCCAGGCAGGATGCAGGCAGAGGCAGCAGCTTGGCATTTCTAACAGGTCTTTTCCATCCCTGAAGTCCCTGAGGTGTCTAAACCCTTACTCTGGGGAGAGGAGAATCAATCTGAGATGACTTGCTTATTATTTGGGGGAAACAGGTCCAATCATCCTGCCCAGGACTAAATGGCATGTTTTAATGATCTGGGAGGATCACAGCTCAGGAGGGTTTGTTCCCTCCCAACCTTGTTTTTCCCAGGGGACAGTAGTCTGCACTGGATGGTGATCAGGACCGTGGCCCGCTCCGCCCTCCATTTGCTCAGCACGGGGATGTCCAGGCAGGATGCAGGCAGAGGCAGCAGCTTGGCATTTCTAACAGGTCTTTTCCATCCCTGAAGTCCCTGAGGTGTCTAAACCCTTACTCTGGGGAGAGGAGAATCAATCTGAGGTGACTTGCTTATTATTTGGGGGAAACAGGTCCAATCATCCTGCCCAGGACTAAATGGCATGTTTTAATGATCTGGGAGGATCACAGCTCAGGAGGGTTTGTTCCCTCCCAACCTTGTTTTTCCCAGGGGACAGTAGTCTGCACTGGATGGTGATCAGGACCGTGGCCCGCTCGCCATCCCTTGTGCTCAGCCTGAGCCATGGGCTGTTCAGATGCCTTACAGATGGAATACCCCCATCCTCTTTGCCTGTGTACCTGTGGCTTTCTCAGAGCCTCTCTAGAAGTCTGGGGTTTGGGGTTTGTGTCGTATGAAAGGCGATGTATTGGTTCACTCTTTTGGGACGCGCCTTGTTAGCTTGGACAAGAAGCAAGTGCAGGCCTGTGAAAGATCACATTCAAACTTGGCTGTTTACAATAAAAGGAACATACGTGTATCCCAGACATCCTATGCGAGTGAGATGTCAGAAGTGCCAGTGCCAGCAGGATGGTCCCTGCCCAGAAAGCTTTAATGCACTGTTTGTGATGATTCTACTCTTACCTGGCAATGATCCCCTTGGTGTATTGCCCCTGTGCTTCGGATGCCTAGTGCAGGCAAAACAGCAGTACTTTCAGTCAGATGGCAAGAGCACAAAGCTGCGCATTGACCTTAATCTTGTTT
Organism: Eurypyga helias; assembly: GCF_000690775.1. Classification (NCBI taxonomy): domain Eukaryota; kingdom Metazoa; phylum Chordata; class Aves; order Eurypygiformes; family Eurypygidae; genus Eurypyga; species Eurypyga helias. Next base: position 29,337 of record NW_010234101.1, on the reverse strand, counting down.
AGCAAAATCAGCAATGCTAATGTGGAGTGAAGGCAGTCTCAGTCCCTGGGTCAAAGACCCTGTGAATGTAGGAGGACTGGCAGTGTAGATCTGCCTAGCCTCATGCTCCTGTGCCTGGCTTTAGCAGGAGCAGCTAGGAAAGAGGGTAATGACAAGTATATAGTGATAATTTTTCCCCCATGTATGTTCTTCCAGTGACTTCAGTCTAAGGTTTTTCTCAGCTGGTGTTAGGGCCTTTTTTATGGATTTTCACCCACTGACAGATTTTTCCAATTGCTTTCCGTGATGTCCTGTAACAGTGGGTTTCACAGTTCAGTCACGTGCTCTGCTTCGCCGTGGGGCTGCTTCGCACTCCGTCTGACCGCATTCGCTTTGCCAGAGCTGTGCCCAATTGCAGACCTGTATTGATGTCATCGAGGTGGTTAGTCTGTGTACGGGATGTGACACTTCAGGAACATCAATAGCAGTTTCAGGTGGCCAGAAGGACCCTGTGAATGGTGGCTGCATTAAGCTCACAGCGTTTCTTTCTCGCAGTATCTCTATTCTACCTGTCCCTCCACATTTTCACCTTTGCTGGGTCCTGGCCAGGTGTCACTGTTCAATGCAGTGGCTTTGTTGACATGTTACTGATAATCCTCTTTTCTTCTACCAGCCTCAAGCCTCACTGTTAGCAGAACAAACCTCTATTTCCACTAAAGAGGGATTTGCAGGAAAAATCTGGCTCTTTTTAAGCTGATGACAAAACTCTTGGGGGCTTCAGAGTGACCTTTATGCTATATTTCCATATGATCACAAGGTTATTTCTGTGGCAGCAGAAATAACTACCTGGAGAACAGGATTGGACTTACAGAATTTGTCAGGCTTTCAACAATAACAACAAAAAGAGGCTCCTGTTCCTCTGTGTTTGGTGAGGTGGCCTCAAACAGCACAACCCCAGGCACATCTTGGGTTGCCATCTGCTCCTGACCTGCTTTTCACTGAGGAGCAGACCCTTACACGTTAGTTCAATGAAAGACCAAGTATCAGTGTTTACAGAACAAAAATAACAAGGATTTTTTTGCTTCAGCATCAAATGAACACAAAGGATTTCTAAAAAACCATAACTTGAAATAGATAATAAGATCAGCTCACAGGCTGCTCTTGGGAGCAAATCCACAGGGAGAAGTCGGGATTTGTTGACTTTTTTTTTTTTTTTAAGGCTAAATAAAGCCCTGAAAATGCCCACCCTGTTGAAGAAGGTTGTTTTTGGTGACTCTGGTGGCTGAAACACCCAAAGGAGGGTGGATATTTTGGCATGTGGGACAAGCAGAGGCTAACAGGAGCAGCAAACTTGTGACTCCCTCCGTGTATAAACTGAAGGTGATTCATCCAGGTTTTTATTTTAATAGCAAGGCCACCAAGCCAGCTGAAATACATCTGAGGTGAATGCCATGGAATAAAAGGATCAGCTCAGGACAGCGGAGCGGGGATGCCAACGCCCCGTGGTAGGTACCAAGACCAGAGGCTTGTCCTACCAGTGGTCGGGTTGCCAGGCACAAAGGAAAGAACGGGCAACTGCTGCTGCCTTGGCAGGGAAGGAACAAAAACAAGCACTAAACGCTCCGGCCCTTTGGACTCTCATCACTTTTGTGTACGTTGTGTTAAGTTTCCATGGGCTTAAAAGCCTGAAACAACACGGGGCCCTTTTCTCCCCTGCATCCCCAAACCCGACGACTTTTATTATGTGGCTGGGGAGAAAGGAAGCTATTTCAGTAGGAAACGGTTATTTTAAGACAATCTAGAAAAGGCAATGGCTCTGAGCCAAATTAATAACATAATGCAACTAAAATGTTGCTTTTTGTGTAATGCTTCCAGTGCTAACTCAACAAGAAAGCACAGTGACTTTATGGAGCTGCTGGTCATTAGTCTGAGTGTAACTGTACTCCCTGCTCAGCCGCCTCACCTCTCTCCTGCTCGCGGCGCGGGATGTCGGGCTGGAGCAGTTATTTCTCTGATGGCTTTCATTCCAGCCAACTGAAAGGCTGCGTGTTTGAAGGGGTAACTTGAGGCTTTGGACCTACTGAAAAAGAGCAGCATTCCTCTGAAAAACTGAGCATAACCGTGAGCGCCTCATGTATAGAAAATAATTTCTGATTTCTTAAAAAATATGCTTTAAAAATTATACTTCAGTGGATTTCTGTGCTTCTAACTGCTTTTAAACAATATCCAGGAGGTATGGCACAAGGGAGAAGCAGATGTACCAGGGGCTGGCATACAGATGAGCCCTGACAACTATGCTGATCCAAAGTTCAGCACACTTTTGAGGGATCTTTCTTTTGTACTGTTTTGTGAGACAAAAACACAGAAGGATTTTGAGGTAAAATGAATATTAAAGGCTTGAGATTGAACCCGGGTCTGCCCAACAGTTCTGTCCAGATACAAGCTGATATTGCATATGTCTGAATAAGATTTAAGCTCCAGTTTTCTGGCTTTTTTTTTTTTTGTGTGGGTTTTTTTTCTTAAATATATAAAAATGAAGGTGTTTATTGCAGAAGGAAATGCAGTGGGAAGAGCGCAATTTTTTTTGGCTTTGTGTCTGGTCTCCACAACAGTGAGAGACTGTGAAAATACAAACAAATCTTTATTTCTGGACTAATTGCTCAAAGCCAGAAGCTTATAACTAGCTGAGAATAATTTGATGCAAAATACAGTTCTGTCACCCTGTTTTCACACTCCTCATTGCTCCATACACCTCTGTTCCCTCTTTCCTGTTAGTTCTTCCCATAGCCCCGTCCAGGCTATTGAAACCTGTAAGCTCATCCAAAAACTACTGAAAGACACAAAGCTTTCTTTTGACTTACTGAACTTTAGGTACATAAAGCCTAAACTAACAGAGTCTTGCTCCCAGTCCATCTGTGGAAACAAATTCAGACACAAATTCAAATGTTGGTTTGGAAGCACTTTTGACCGTTTATAGAACACTCCGAGATCCTCGGAATTTTGTTTTTGTCCTTACTGCTACAGAAAAGTCCTCTGCAAAAGAGGAAGATGGTGATTGATTTGATTTGTTTTGGGAATCAACCTTTTGCCTGGATTTTCACAGGCTGGACTTGCGGATGGTGCAGCCGATGCCCCGTTTGAAGCATCCAGGTTGGATGCCAACCACCTCCCCAGAACTCTTGCTGCTTCGCTTAAGGAGTTGCACTGGGGGGAACTGGGAAAAAAAGTGTTTATCTTCCCTGAAAAATGTTGTCTGATGTATTTGGCCTCTATATTCTCTTTTGCTCCAGTGTATCAAGCCAGCCGTGCTGTCTCTCACCAAACAGGACAGTCAGAAACGCAGGCATTCTCCTTCAGCTGAGGACAGATTTTGGAAATGCTTCCACAGTCTGACCTCTTCCATACGAGAGACAGTGAGTGCCCCTGCTTAACATTAGTGGGAGGAAGTGGGGTAATTTAATAATCAAGTTTTTGTTTAAATGCATCTGTTGTGAGTCATTTGTGTACATTGAGGATATCATCATCAGTTTAATAACAGAGGTGGAGACTGCCTGTAACTTCAGCTATGCAACAAGGGTGAGGACAGATGGGAATTCTCCTAACAGCCCCCCTAAATCTTCATCTCAGGTTCGTGGCGCAGAAGAATCTCTGCAGAAGGGCAGTCTTAATATAGGGTGTTATTATGGGACGGACTTTCAGACTCATTTAGGCACCATAGGAGGTAATAAATACCCCCCTGTGACTCTTTTCCCTGACCTTTTCCTCCAGCCTCCTCCCAGCCCATGTGCTAAGTGATCTCCAACAGGAGCACTGGAAGCACCAAATGGGAGTTTGGGTTTGAAGCCTAGATGTATTCTTTTTTCCCGTCTTCCTAAAGCCTTTTCTTCTGCCAAATATTTTAGATCTCATTGGCTTCAGAGATTCAAGGTTGGGAATTGCTTTATGTTTTAGAATCATTTTTTCTGAATGATGCTTTAAGAGACTTTTTTTGCTTCTGCTCTATTAGTTTAATGCATTAATTTGGGAGAGAGGAGGTGGAGCCCATAATATCCTGTTCCTGAGGAAGGAGTGCTGGGTAACACTGTGAGCCACTGTTCCAAGCATGGGCTTATTTACTTTAATTAGAAAGTGCACTTGTTAAGTCCTCAATTAATTAGGTAGAGCAGCACCTATTGAGAGCAGATGAAAGAGCTACTGTGTGAGAGGAAGAAGGGAGGGGGAGATGTGAAGGATGAAAAGAGAAAGATAATACCAGTGCTGGAAAGTAAATCATGTTAGAGAAGCCAGAAAGATCACAGGTACAGCTCTGTTGGACCCTAAATTGTAGTCACTGTTCGTAAATTGGCTTCAGGTATGGTTGCTGGTGCAGATTTTGTGGGATTATTTGGAGTCAATCTGCCGGTTTAAAGCAGATCATTGATTAGGGCTTCGCTCTGAGGTCCTGCTCTATGCCCTGCACAATTTACCATCTTCTAGAGGCTGTGGGTCAGTCAGGAATATCTTGACTAACCGATAGTCTTTCATAGGGCAAAAAACACAGCAGAAAAAGTGCAGTAGTTTGTTTTAGAGAAGAAATAGTTCATTCTGGTTTAAAAGACATTTGAATGTTCACCGCTGTTTCATTTCCCTTTCTCTCCTTTTGCATTTTTTCTTTGAATTAATATATCCAAAATTTCAAAGCAAACAAGTTAAAGTCACAGTTTTGAAAGAAAATTAGCATGTTATGATTCCAGAAACACACTATTAATACCAGATGTTTAAAAAGTCATAAATGTTTTTCCCAAAACTAAGGAGAATTAAATGATACGTCATGTATGGTTCTTTCCTTCTGTTTGCTGAAGGTCTGCAGAATTCATGGCTCAAGTTTGCAGGATGCTTACATGGAATAGAGGTTTTGGGATTTTTAAGCAGAAGTGAAATTTCTTACACAAGATTCCAAGAGCTTGGGGTTTTAAGCAATATGCCAAGCATCATGAGACTTTTGATAAAATCAGGCAGGGTTGCCAATTCTAAACTTAAACCCATCTCCCCATCTAGAGGTTCACTTGAACTTCAGCCCAGAACCAGTGGAAGAATTTTGTGAAGCTGGGCTGAGCCTTGGGACTGACCCTTTGCCTGGCAGCCCGATGTTTGCTATAAAAGTTTGTGGTCATTTTAAACAACGTGGCTAATAAAAAAACCCATTTAGTGGGTGGCTGCAATACTCTCCAAAAAGTTCTGTGTTGACAGATCAATACTGTGGTGCTGTAGATGGATAATAGGTTTTCTGTGATCCTCTGTGCATATGAGGCTTTTTCCAACCTCTCCTGGAATGTAGATGCAGGAATGTTTCAGAGGCTTCTGATGAAATTTTATGCTCTAGTGATGGCTACGTAGCAATTTCCAGGGAATTGTAATAACATAATAAGTCAGTCTTTTCAGAGGTTGAAGGAGTCTTTCCTCAGCATTTCTGAGGTTCGCTGTAATTCCCTGTCTTTTCCATGTAGGAGTGCAAGTGTGGTTCCACGATGGATAAAGGCACTGTTCGTGGTGGGCAGCAGGAACACTGTGAGCTTTTGTAAGCCTTTTCCCAAAACCATGGAATATTCCTAACAAATTTGTGTAATGGTAGAGGATTAGGTCATGGCAATCTTTGGAGCCTAACTCTGCTTAAATACCCATTTCACCCATATTCCACTCTGCAGTGCCTCTGAAAGCAGAAGCTCGGTGCAAAGCAGCAGCTTTTGGCAACTGAGCCAGTGAAAAAATTACTATGAAAATATGATCATTTGAGGGAGAGGAATGGGGGTTGTACGTGTTAAAATGCAAGGTTAATAGAGATCTTTGGAGATGTGCATTCTGAACTCTGCTTAAATACCCATTTCACCCATATTCCACTCTGCAGTGCCTCTGAAAGCAGAAGCTCGGTGCAAAGCAGCAGCTTTTGGCAACTGAGCCAGTGAAAAAATTACTATGAAAATATGATCATTTGAGGGAGAGGAATGGGGGTTGTACGTGTTAAAATGCAAGGTTAATAGAGATCTTTGGAGATGTGCATTCTGGAGTGTAAG
>NW_010234101.1:18731-23297 GCF_000690775.1 Eurypyga helias | reverse complement strand
CCTGCTGTTATCCTTTCATTTCTTTCTTGGCTCTGTTGAACGTTAAAATCTGAACACTGGGATTGGAGGAGTCCCTGCTGTCTCTGCTTCCATGCTCGGTCCAGCTGCTTTTGCTCTCTCTGCATTTTATGCCCATGTGCTATTGATGCTCCAGCCCCTAAAATACTGTGACTTCTTTTATTGACTCTGTTCTGCCAGTCTCTCCCCCTCCCCACCAGTTTAATCTTAAATAATAATTGCGGGTTTAAATATAATAACTAACTCATGTACAACTTCGTAAGTCATCCTGGGAGGTTTTGTATGACAGAGACAACTTCTGAACCACAATGACTGAGGTTTTTGAGGCAGCATAGTCATTCGAATACAAACCTCTCATTAATTCTAATGAAGACCAGAAATCTGTGTGTACATCTCCAAAATTGCTTTAAAATACTTAACTGTTAATGTGTGAACAATCCTGTCACCCCTTTGACACCACAGTGTCCTGAGCTGATGCGGTTCTTCTGGAGAGTAACAGCAAATGTCAAAACAAGGTTTGCTTCCTTTGTGGAAGGGGAACCTGTGATGTGGACTGCGTGGCCTTGATAGTCCCAGCAAACAGGAGAGGGATGTAAACAAACCTGACTTCTGGGCACTTCAGCCCAACAGCATTTTTTGGGCTTCAGGCATCAGCGTTGCCTCAGGAATTGACTCTCAGCTGAAGCCAAAGCAACAGGGAGATGATCTCACTGCTAATCCCGCTCTAGAGCCTTGTGTGTAAGCAGTAAACATCCCCACCACTGACACTGCTTCCTAGCTGCCGGCCCACCTGCACTGGGAAAAATAACACGGAAGATGTGTAACTTCAGAACTGGGCAAAGAATTCTAGATGAATAATTTACATACTAAAAGTTCCTCGCTTTAGGTCAACCAAAAGTATTTGTGAATTTTGCCTGACTTTAAGTACTTTTCTGCTGGAGAAGGAAAAGTTGAAGCAAACCCAGGAAGTTTTCTCCGGCATTTGCACACTGAAATGTTACCTGTTTTCATTTCAGAATTTTTCTGAAACAAACTTTGAAAAGCGATCAGAAATCTTTGGCTCATCATGAAATACTTGGGGCTTTATGGTACCCGGGGTGTTGTCTGTTCTTAGCATCTGCTACAAGTACAGCCCGACTGGGCCGTAGAGCTGGTGCAAAGCACTACAAATCTTCCATTGGCATTTCCACATTTCTGAAGGGGAAGCGGTTTTCAGCTTTGTGTTAATTTGATGTGACTAAGGTGGTTTTACTTGAACAAGTGCTTATGGAAAACAGACATTCCGTATGATGGCAGTGCTGACTGATACGGTCTTGAAACTTGTTTCCCAAAACTTCTCATTCTACCTTTGGCACCAAAGCGGTGAAGCCTGGTGAGGTTCTGCCGAGTCCTATGGCAGCTAAAACCATGCAATAGCTGGTGATGAGAGACAGAGAATGACTACATTTTAAACTCTTCATTTGATAGAGTTAATCTTTACAATTTACTCTTAAAGCAACTCTATTTTTTCTAGCAATGACTTATAAGAAGCTTGTTTGGTTCATACTGAATGAATTATAAAAGCAATCTAAAATTCCCTAACACTGTTTCTCTGATTTGCCTGTACTGAGGGATTCAAACAGCAGGGGAATATTTTGGGAATTTTCGGCTTATTTTATATTTTAGGTGCCACCCTTCATTGACGTACCAAAGCTGGACCACTTAACTTGTGTAATTGGTCACAGCTTATTTCAGCTTGGACTTCAAATTTCACATGTTGAACTTGCATGCTGTGCAGGGTTTTCAGAGGCAAAATATCCATTCGTATTTTCTAAGATGTAGAAACTATCTTGTCTTCCTGAAATAAGCAGATTGAGGGGTTGATTTTACAATTTTAGGGAACCACTTCACATTCGGCTTTGCCCGGCTGTCATGTACCAGGCTGGGTTAAGGAGCCACTAAAATGAGGTGGTGTAGATTTGGCTGTAGATTGTAGGGAGCAAACTCTCACAAAGGTTATTCTGGTTTTTCAGCTTATTTTCAAAGGTCAGCGGCAATATCTGAAGATGTACTGCTTTAAAGACATTTTGATCAAAAGCTAGAAAATTAGACCCATTAAAGTATCGATTGAGGCTCAGAACTGAAGTGACTTGTTGGATTTAGAGGCACAGCGTGACTGCCCCTTTCTGCTGCGATATTCAAAGAGAATCAAATTAGGAGTGCTAGTACTGGCCCTTCTGCAGCAGAAACATCAGAATAGAGACGAATCACCCCAGGCAATGAGCTGCCAAGTAGTGGAAATGGAAAAATCCATCTTTAGTTGTGCCAAAACGCCGGAGTCTTTGCACGATGCTGCTGGGAGAAAGGCAAGCGCTCAGCACAGCCTTTGTCTCGTCCCGTGACAGGCTGAGGGTGGACGTGGCTCATCTCCACCCTGATGTTCTGAAGAGAGACAGCAGGTGAAAACTTAACAGATGAGCTTAGGAAGGCAAGTTGAAATTTGGGAAACATACCCATAGAGGGGCGTTTGGCAGGCTGTCATCTTGGTACGAGAGATGTTTTACGGTGTCGGGTCCCGTCTGCGTTACCTCAGGAGTGGAGGTTTGTGCCTAGAAACACATGGGTGGCTTCTCATAGACATGATTTTCTGTGGGGGGGAATTAAGCAGGAGGATCATCTAACCCCCTGGCAGGCACAGCTACTCCCATGGCCCTGGGCAGAGGGAAGGAAGCGAACGGGTGGCAGGGAAACGGGGTGGAGTAGCTGTGAGAGCTGGGGTGCTCCACGGTGGGAGGCACCATTCCCACCAGCAGCCCTCCATGGGGCCTGTCCCACGGCCTCAGCCTGGTATCTGCTAGCACCGTTTTGAGCAAGACTGATCCTCAGAAGGACAATGTCCTGTGCTGGCTGTGAACACCTCTGGGCCTCGCTGGATTTGGGTGGGCATTGTGCTAGGCCGGACATGTGCAACAAAGCCCAGTTTGAAGGCCTGAGTGTTGGCTGCCACCGGCAGTCCCAGCTGAGGGGGCCTCAACCAAAGAACGCTCTGACTCCTCTGCTGGAGGCAAAACCGATGTCTGAGGATGTTAAAATTCTCATTTCACAGAGACTGTCTGAAGGGGAAGGTTTTGGTCTGCCTGCTGGCAGAGCTCAGCTGAGGTGTTCGGCCAAGGCCTGGAGGATGTCCACTTGCCAGGACCGTGGTACCGTTGCCAGGAGAGGTGGGTGTCTGCTCTTCCCGGTGGGTTACATGGCGGCTGAGACAGGCAGCGTTACCCCACGGGGCTGAGGAGCGGGCCGTGGTCTGCTCCCCTCGCTGCGGTCCCCTGCCCGAGGGCCGGTGGTGTTGAGGTGGGTGTGGAACGAAGAGGACAGGGGGGGACTGTCCTGATGGAAACACACGGAGCTGTATAGATGGGGCAGCACCGGCACCAGGAGAGCCTGGCATCTTGTCCCCTTCCAGAAGCTGGTGGGCGAGGGGAGCTTGGAGGCTTCCCCAAGGCATTGGGGCTGAGGTTTCAGGAGGTGCCCACCTCCACCTGAACTCATGGCAAGCTGAGCGCTTTCCAAAACCTCCTTTGGTTCAGCTTGAAAAAGAGCACTGTGCTTTGAGGGAGGGGGAAAACAAAGATGTGAGACAGTGGGATTTGCACCACGGTGTTGTCCATCGCGCAGCCCGACCACGCAGCAGCCTCCGTTGCTCCCTGGCCCCAGCTTGTGACAAGGGCTGTCACAGTCAGCCATTCCTCTAAATCTGCCAGTCTTGCTCGCTGGAAAACACCGGTGTGTTGGCTGGGGGTCTCAAATAAGTCCCCTTGGGTTTGTGATATGCCACGGTAGGCTCCATCGGCTGTGCTTAATTACTCACCGAGTCACAAGGGGGCATCCATGGCTAAAGCTGTAATTATCCATGAGAGCAGAGAGCCTTTGTGTCCCCCAGGGTTTCCTCTTGCCCCCCAGCAGGGATAGGTCTGCCTCTCTCCAGGGTAGTGGGGAGGAAATTTGGGAGGAAAGGCAGGAACTCAGAAATGGGGTCTTGGCAAGGTGAGAAAATTTCCAGTTCCATTTCGTAGGGAATAAGGGAGGAATTCTAAGGCACTTCACTTTCTCTGGAGGCTTAAATAAACTCTGCTAAAGTCATGAAATATTGAGGTAGGACCATTAAAGCAATCCTTTTAGGCATTTTGCTCTATTTTTACATCTAGACAATGTATGTGTCCTTCTTATTTCATGACAAGTCCAACACCGTTACACTAACAAGAGCCAGTCCTTTATAATTAAAGACAGGTTCATATTTTTGCCATTTAAGGATGGAATTAGATTTCTGGGATAAGAGTGAAGCTTTCTAGTGATTTTCTTCACGTGACATGTCCACCAACCTAGAATTTTGCAGTTTTTACAGTCACGTAAGGACTTCAAGATACCCGTAAGATGGTACCTCCCTGTGGATTGAGTTATCCTCTTCATTTTTATGTTTATTTACACAATTGCTGATGAACTGCCAAAATTGCCAAACACCTTTATCCCCATGTCCTTCAGTAAGAAATATGGTGTTCTGCATTTCTAAAT
>NW_010234101.1:388-18699 GCF_000690775.1 Eurypyga helias | reverse complement strand
CCTACTTTCTGCCTTCCCTCTTCTCTGGACTGTGCTGCTCCCACACCTGCATCAGCGTGTCCTTCCAGCGATGTTACACACCCCTGTATGTCCTTACAACTGCAGCTGTAGAAACTCCACACACAAAAGATTAATTGCATTGGCGAGCAATGCCGACAGCACTAGTAGTTCTTTCCTCCCTGCTCCAAGAATGGAAAGAGCTGGTCCCACTTTGATCAGGAAAAGCCTGAGCAAACAGATAGGCTGGGCGACGTACCCCAGGGCCCACGGAGCAGGGATGGGAGCCTTGCAGCGGGGGTTTCCATGCAGGGAGCCTCCCCCCTCCTCTTTCTCCCAGGCAGAGAGAGCTAGAGACGTGCTGCTCCCGCGCTGCTGCTGACGGGGGTCTGCACAAGGTAAACCAGCCTGGTCAAAGTAGAATGTGGGGAAGAAATCCTGGCAGTTGCCACTGGGAACTTCGCTAGCTGTAGAACTGGGATGCCTGGAGACTCCTGTAACCCCACCTCTGCTTTCTCACTATTGTTCTCACCTGGCACACAAGAAGCCCAGCAAAAGCAGAGGTTCCTAATTGCTCTTTTTTTAAAGCAGACCAGTCTAATTTCTGCTGAGTGAGCAGAAACTCTCATTAATTTGGAACAGGGAGGGAGGAATGTGTAATGGGCAAGGAAGCATAGATGAACTCCAGGCTTGTCTCCACAGTAAATGAACCTGCAGTGAAGCCAAAGGCTGATCACAAGCTCTGGAGGAAGGTGCAGTTAGTATCTGCAGCTTTATGGCGTGCTTGCTGTCCTCAGTACCAGCGCTTCTCCCTCCCATCTATGTCCACATCAGCTTTGATTTTCATGGAGGAATGAATTCTAGGTTTGTATTTCCCCCCCTCCTTGGTGGTGTCCTTTTAAATATTCTGGCTACTGTGAATAAGGTTTTCTCTGGGAGAGTGGGTCAAAGCTAGAACTATCAGCTTCTCTCAGCCACTTTCCAAAAATAAATTGGCAAATTTGTGGTAACTCATTATCTTCAGCACATGGCTGGTGCATGTAAAGCCTGCCAGACTTGCATGCATACAGCCTAATGCCCCTCCTTGGTGGTGTCCTTTTAAATATTCTGGCTACTGTGAATAAGGTTTTCTCTGGGAGAGTGGGTCAAAGCTAGAACTATCAGCTTCTCTCAGCCACTTTCCAAAAATAAATTGGCAAATTTGTGGTAACTCATTATCTTCAGCACATGGCTGGTGCATGTAAAGCCTGCCAGACTTGCATGCATACAGCCTAATGATGTTAAAATAGGGAATGGTCACTGTGATATGATACTCTGGAGTGGCCTGAGAAAGTTGTAATTTGTGTTTCTTTCAGCTCAGTGCACTAAAAAGGAATTGTGCTGGTCAGGGCTTGCTCAGCTTGTCCAAGTCTTAGGCTGCTTCTAAGCTTGAATAAGTAAAGGAGGTGAGATTTGTGGTTTATGTGATCTGGGGTTACTGCCACCTTGGGGTTCTTTTTCCCTCTTTTTCTTAAAAAATTCAGCTGTGGAGTCTTCAGTGCTGGGAACCTTCTCTTTGCACTTGTCCAGCTTGAGCACAATGAGGGCTCCAGTTGAGTGCCTGGAGTCTCTGTAACATGTGGAATAATAGGAGGAGGTTGGACATGACCAGGTTTCTGTTGGTACAACACAGAGGAGGGACATACTTGGTTGTATGCACACACGTCGTAAGGAAACTAATAACTTCTGTTGATGTGTACGGGATAGGATGTGGGGAATATATATACATACACAAATAAAATAGAGGGTTAACACAAGGATGCAGAAGCGAGCAAGAGGCATGTGGTAAGGCAACCCTAGTTATTGCAAGTCCAGGAAGAAGGTGTAAGTTCTATTCTGAGCCTTCCAAATCCGTTGTGGATATCTCTTGCCATCCTGTATGATCTCTGAACTCCAGTAAATCCTTGTCAGTGCTTGTTCTGGGATGCACAAACCAGGAAGAAGCTTTCCAATACTGCAGCTGCCAAGCCTAGTCCTGGGGAAACACCTGGGTTGTGTCAGGCTGAAATGCAGAAAATGAGATCCGCTGATACTCTGTGGTGAAAGCCTGGATCTGGTTTGAGCTGATAGCTGCCTCACAGTGTGGTCCGATGTCCCATGGCAGTCCCGGAACCAAACCGTGTGAAATGCTGTTAGTTTTACCCTCACGCTGTGTTTGGGGAGGATCAGACAGCCCGGGAGGAGCGGCGCATCCAGCATGTGAGGTCCTGGGGCACCACCGCAGGCTGGCACTCGAAGGCACGGAGTGTGGAAAATTGAGCTGGATTTGCCGCTCGGTGTGAAAGTCTCTTTCGTTCCAGAGCCTGTGTTTGTCTGGTGGCTAAAAGGAGGGCAGAAAGCCAGGAGGGAGCAGGGATCTTCCCAACCCAGCCAAGGCATTTATCAGGGCAGTTGCTGTCTTCACACCGCCCCAGTCAAACCAGGGGGAGCATCCAGTTGTTTTGGGGGTAATTTGTGAGGAGGGGAGAGAGCAGCACCTTGGCAATAAGCTTGGGAATGACAGTCAGCTTAGCTTGTCACTTCTCCTTTTGGAAAACCGTAAGAATGAGGCAGATTATGTTGTTAGGACACCAAGTTTTGGGGTCAATACATGTAGGAGAAAAATGAGAAATCTCAATTCATAAGATTATTACAGTGATTCTCAGTATTTGTCAACTGAAGTTGTACAAACGGGGGAAAAATAGGTAATGAATAGAAAAAGATGAGGGAAGTGTTAAGATAGCAAATGAATACTTTGGGGTGTATGAAACCCTTCCCTATGTATAGGACATAGGGTGGTTCTGGGTGCAGGTGTGGAGTGTTTTTGGAAAATCAAGCTGTTGGTTTTGTTCTGGGATCACAAGTTGGGTTGCAAAAGTGGAAGCACCTTGAACCAGTCATTTTTAAAATCTTTGGCGTTAGTGTGTTAGCCTCCATCTGTGTTTACAAACTGAGATTAAGTGCTTTGTTTCAGTTATGTTAATGAAAACTGGTTCTTTTAAGAGCCTTACAAATAACCGAAGACCCAAAAGCCCTTTGTCAAAATGCAGGTCTGTGTCCAACATGACTTTAGAGTGGGCTGTTGCTCTCCTTTCCCCTCCTGGCTTTCATCCCAGTGTAAAATGACGGTTTAGTTATCCAACCTCCTGCATGCAATTTTTCTTCCTCATTTTCCTTGATATTTTAAAAGCAAGCTGGGCAGAATATTAATGTGTTCCACCCCCTCAGTTTATTTAAAAGCCCATCTTGCTTATGTTTCAGTCAAGCTTAGCAGAAACTCTCCCCTTTGGAACAGGATCATGACATACTAACCTCAGAGGTTTCAGCTGAGATTTGCTTTTTTGACTTTTCTTTGGATTCAGTGACCTGGTTCCTCTGTGCTTCTTCCCTGATGCAAGAACAGCGAAGGACACTCGAAAGAGAAATCTTTGAAACTCGCCCCGTTTTCAAAGGGTCCCTCCCAAACTGTTTGCATTGGCTTCTCCTTTTTCCTACCTTCCCTTCTTCCTTGTGGGTCCACTCTTGAGAAGGACTGTGAAAATAATATAAATATATAAGAAAGAGTCTTTTCACTGTATTTGAGCTGGAAGGATTAATGGCAAATTCTTGTGGAGTAGGGACTGTAACAGCCATGGTTACTGAGCAACAAGCCCTGAGTGGGTTAGGCACCCCTTTTGCTTGTCTGTCCTCGACACTGTAAAAGGTTATTCCAAATCCATCCTCCGTTTAGTGCCACAGGGCACTACTCTAGAAACATAAAAGCATTCAGGAAATGAACTTGAAGAGTTATTCCCAAAGCTCCCAAGCTTTGCAACTTGAAGCATTACTGAGAGAAATCTCATTTGAGCAAGGTGTTCACGCCGGTGGGCACAGCAAGGGTTGGGAAAGGGTACTGAAACTCTCCCTGAGTGGAAGGCCAGTTGTCAGGGCTGGCTTTATGTCCCAGACTGGGAGCAGATACGGGTTGCTGAGCGAGCAGGGGCTCTGTGAGCTTCTGCCAGCAGCAAGGCGTGGGTGAGGTATGGGCAGGACACGCTCCACCGTGCTGGCCCGGCTGCTCCATGCAGGTACCAGGGAGGCTTCCCTGAGCCTCCCAACTGCTCCTGCTGGGAGTCAGGAAGCTTTGTGCTGGTGACTGGTGGGGGGATACTTGGCAATGCCAAATTCCAGGTGGCCTAAAATCATGCTTACAATGTCACAATAAAGATAATGGATTTGAGGGTCCTTTTCTTTGCCTTCTGGCTTGCAACTTTTTAAAAATGTTGTCTTTTCAAATTTGACTTTTTCATTTTTCCTTCTAGAAATACAAATTACTACCAAGACATTTTGTTTGTTTTCCTTGAAAGAGAAAAGGATACAGCCCCAGAGCATTGGGAAACTTGTACTATTGCACACTTCTAAAGTTAGTAGCAGGGCACTTTTGGTCTTGAACACCTGCCCTGCAACCACTGCTCCCTTTTTGAGAAGATGCAAGAAATAAGGCAAACAGGGATGCTTTGCATCAGCATCACCCGTAGGCAACCTCCAGGAGCACTGCACGCAGCTGTTCTGCCAGCTTTAGCACCTTAGGACAGGTAACACTGTCTGGATTTGCCTTTTGCTTTTGAATGGTTGCCCAAAGTCCATCCAATCCCACCTTGCAGCGCTGAGACAGAATTTTGCAGTCTTCTCACAGATATGTGGAGGTAGCCATGCCTGTTTCTCACCAGATCGCTTGTCATCTGGTGATCTCGCTTTGATAGGGTATCTCTCAGGGACCCACAGGTATAGGTGACCTCAGTTCTTTGCACCTTTGGCATGTTCGTGTTTGGTCCTGACTAGGAATCACTGCAGGTTAGTTTTTTCCCCCTCCCAAACTCCCTCATCCTTGCTTTGCTCCTTTGCTTGATGCCTGGGAATCCTGCTGCTTCGCTCAGGCTGTGCTGGGAAATCTTAGATGCTAGCTGACTCAGCCAGAAGGGAACCAAAGCTGGCCAAACTGGTTGGTTGTGGTTTGTGTGGTCCCTGTTCTGCTGCCTATGGCCAGCAGCACGCTGGCCCTGCTTAGGGTGCCATATTAATTACATTTCTGTTTGTGGTGTTCTCTGGCACAAAGAACAAAAGTATGTGGGTATGGATGGGTGAGAATGCATAGCTTTGTTATTAAAATTGGGACTTTTCCTGCTTGGACTTTTGCATTGGAAATAGCATCCAGTGATTAATCTCCTCCTGGCTTTGTTCTTTTTATGACCAAGGGATTGGTTCTTGGAGGACTTCCTGCTTTTTTTGAAGGGGCTTTGCAAGGTTCATTAACCTGTAGTAATAGTGGCCGAAGTCACCAGAGTTTCTATAGTGACCAGATGGAGATAAGAAAGTACTTACTAGTGGTAGTTGCCGAAGGTGCTGGATGCTAAAATTGCAAATTGTTTTTAAACAGACCAGCTGAGCAAGAGTTCTGTGGCTCCACAGTCAGCTTGGACCTGAACATCCCCTTTGTTTGACTGAACAAAAACCAGATAAACAAAACACTGAAGGCAATTAGCTTTGTTTGCTTGCCTTTGTCCCCTCTTCTCCCAAATCACTGTAAAATTAGGAATAGCGCCAGTGAATTCTGTAGCTATTCATTGGTGTAAAGCTGGTGCACAGGAGATGAGCAACAAGTAAGTATCATACTGCTGTTTGCAACAAGCAGCCCATTCAGTTTTAGCTTTTATTCCATTTACTTCCTCCAGATTTAAGGAGATTTACTTTCCTTCCAAATTTAAGGAGATTTCTTTGATCGCTCTTGTAAATGACAGTATCAGGTACTGCTGTAACCAGGTACCTCGGTGTTGGTACCACACTTCTGGGGAGGCTTTGCCCAACGCTGGCAGTCTCCTTTCTGCAGCCTCTTGGCTGTGTCTGGGGTTGCAGGTGTCACCGGAAATCAGAGCGGGTCAGGGAGGGGATATGCCAGGCACGGAGCCATGCTGTTCAGTGACACGCTTCCTGGATGCACATGCCATCAAGTTCATTACAGAAAACGTTAATTCTGACTTCTCCCTTCTTACAAAAGCTTTTTGTTTACCGTGTGCATTGCTGGGGGAGCAGCTCCCACCAAAGCTTGTCAGGTGAGAACCGATTCATAAGGGATAGGGTGTGGGAACCCCCAGGCTGCTGGGAGGGGACGGGTGCTGAGGCTGGTAGGTCACATCCATGCTGCACAGTGCACAAGACAAAGGCAATGTCCCTTGATGGACAAAAACGCACGTGTGGTGACTTTCTGGGTGCTGGAAACTCTCAAGCTGACGTTAAGCCTACCTGAACTTGCTTTTTCCCCACAGCCCCGTCCCTCGAGTGCCACACAGCCCAAGCCTGCGGTGGTCACCCAGCCCTCTGTCTTTCTGTACGTGGCCTTTAACTGCCACAAAGCAGAGGTGTAAGTGCTGGGTGTGAGTGTGAAATGTGTGTTCCCACCATCAGCTGTTTACTCCTACAGGTCCCAAAAGCTTCGCTGTGGGTTTTTGCAGGAATACACTCGCTCCAGCCTAAATGAGGGTATTGTGGTCCGGGCTGTTGTTTGTGAAGGGTGCTGGGAACCGCTGCACAGCCGTGGCTACGTGACTGCAGCGGAAGGTGACAGGCGTGCAGGGCCTTGAGGCAAGTGCATCCCAGGTTGAACAGCCTTCCCCATCCCCTCAAAAAAACATCTTGTGGTTTAGGGGGATTTCCCATGATGAGGAAATGAAAACAGAAGTTTGACTGGGTTGTTTCTGGTAGCTCTGTTCTTTGTCTCCCCAGCTCTGTATCAGTCTCTGTGACAGTGACCAAGTCCTTGCTGCTCCCTGTGCTTCATCTCCCTGGTTAATCGGGCTCCTTCCTGCCTTTCCAAGGCTGTTGCAAGGTCGTGTTTGCAGTCTGTGGGTCTCTACATGAGCAGTAGGACAGGCCGTCAGTCACTGGTAGCTGTAGGGCTGGTGGCCACATGAGCAGCATCCTGACCCAATGCCACGTGGCAGTGCCGTCAGTCCAGGATCCCTCAGAGGGGCTCAGTCGCCTTCTTGGGCTCCCTGGGAACACCCCAGCTGATGCTTCACCTTCTCTAACCCTTTTAGCATCGCTGTAGACATACGGCCTTTGATGTGACTGCAGCTGTTGGCGGCATGGAGTCTGCCCAGAGGGCAGCAAGCTGCCCACAAGCACCATTCCTTCAGCATCTGCCAGCACGGCCTGAGAGCAAACAGGGCTGGGGCAGACCAGCCCAGGCATTTGCTAGCTCCTCTACCTGCAAAGCCTTCCTGCAGCTGAAGGCTGCCTGCCCCCAGCGCCGCTGTCGCGGTACCCAGGGAGGACAGGCTGCACGCACGTGGTCTGGGACCGTGCACTAATGCTGCGGGATACAGGTACTGGGACAGGAGCTCTTTCAGGCCTGCTCTGGGACAGACAACTGGAGGGGGTAACTGGTGCGACCCTACTCCATGGGGCATAAACCCACCCCCAAATAAACCAGGTCAATACTGCTGATGGGGTGACAGCAACTGCCCCTACTCATGTCTCCTCCAGGCTGTGACGGGAGTGAGACATGGCACCGTGCCCCGGCGTGTTGTTAAGCTTTCCTGAGCCAAGGTTGGTTGGTGTGGGTTTGCTACCTTCACTTTGGGTGGTTATTTCAGGCCAAGGGAAGATCAGGCCTTCAGTGGGTGTTTGGTATGTCAATAACTATAATTAAGCTTTTGTGGTTTTCTTGCAAACTCCGGAATCTATAATTTTCAGCATAGTCCCCTCCTAGTATTGCTGGGGGAGAGGGTGGTCTTTGTTGGACTGGGGAAAAAATAAAAATCAAAGCTATAAAATAAAATGCTGATCAGTGCTGTTTACAGATATCTTAATCCAATGTTATTTCCCCTTTCAAGAAAGCTTGGCATTTCTTGTTATCTTCCAATGACTTTGGGAAAAGTCATTGTTTGTTCCTGTTGTTTAATAGTGGCATGTCAGGAAAAAAACCTCCAGGATGAAGGGTGAAGAGTAGAGAGAAACTTTATTTTCTCCACAAGGTCCCTTTGCTGCCCATGTACGTAGGATGGACGTGTTTTGCAATACTTAGCGGTGCAGTGGAGTTGAGGGGAGGCTCTGTGGACTTGTGGCAAGCTGGGGACAGATTCCAGGGTTCTCCTTGCTTTGCTACTCACTGTGATCGGGGTGGGACAAGTTACTAAGGGTCTGACTGTATTTTCTGAAGTTGGGGCGATACGTACAGCTCCCAGAGACGGCTGGGCTTGTGCGAGTGGTCAGGCATCTCTTTCAGAATTGCATCTTTATGGGTCTGGGGATTTCTGTGTATCCAGCTGGTGAATTAGGGAAAACTGTGCGTGGGTGATGAACTAGGGATCACATTAATACTTGCAAAGTGCTTTCAGGATGCTGTGATGAAAGGCACGTTAGGGGCATTGAAGTGGTTTTTGTGCTAACCACCTGTTCATTGTGCGTTTGATGGGGATGGCTGGTTGGGTGTTTTGTGTGTGTTGTTCAAAGGAAGACAAAGGTGAGAGACATGTTACCCACATCAGTTAATGACTGAGGCTGCGTTAGGCACTGACAGTGGGGCTGTAAGGTGCACCACGCCAGCATAACAGAGAAAGTCACAGAATCACAGATTGGTTTGGGTTGGAAGGGACCTTAAATCCCATCCAGTTCCACCCCCTGCCATGGGCAGGGACAACTTCCACTAGACCACGCTAAGCCTCATCCAGCCTGGCCTTGGACACTTCCAGGGATGGGGCATCCACAGCTTCTCTGGGCAACCTGTCCCAGTGCTTCACCACCCTCGCCGGGAAGAACTTCTTCCTGATATCTAAACCTCCCCGCTTTCAATTTAAACCCGTTACACCTTGTCCTGTCACTCCCTGCCCTTGGAAAAAGTCCCTCCCTCAGCTTTCCTGCAGCCCCTTCAGGTACTGGAAGGCTGCAATAAGGTCTCCCTGGAGCCTTCTCCAGGCTGAACAAGCCAAATTTTTTCAGCCTTTCTTCGTAGGAGAGGCGCTCCAGCCCTCTGGAAATACTGTACCCACTCCAAGCCTGGGGCATATCCACTGACAGTAACAAAGTGTTCTTGCTTATTCAAGACTTTGAAGATGTAAAATATTAAATAGTCTCATTTCTTCCATTCTGCTGATTAATGCAAGTCTTGCAGTGAGTTTTGGTTTGGCTTGTGTGCTAAGTATGGGATTTGATGGGAAAAGAACCACAGTCAGAGCCATTCAGAGGAGAGCAACGGAATGAGATTAAAAGTTGCCCTTTTTAATCTAAACAAGAAATAATTTAATGTTAGCTCATAATAAAGAAAAGCCAGAGAAAAACAATGTAACAGAAGAGAAAGGCAGGTGTTCAGGCTGGCTGTGAAGTGAGATGGCACTGATAAAGCATACATTTCATTTACCTATGAGGCAAATGTCCAAGCATGGCGAGTTTGCCAGTGGAAAAGTTTACTGATGACACGCAAATGAGATGTTCCATATGAAGAGGGAGTTGACTGTCTTCTGAGAAATTGGAGAGCAAACAGTTTCTTCCTTGGTTTTTGGAGTGTAGAACTTGACCCTGAACTAACCCTGGTCAGTGACAAGGCTCTTCTTCAATCCCACACGCTTTGGGGGAATGGGAAATGGGAAGCAGGTTTAAAAATGTCTTGATTTGGTCTGTACAATGGCTTCTCTATAGTGATGCCACTGGATGTTGCAAATGAGGACTGACCCCCCCTTGCTATGTTTCTGAAATAAGTAGGGGCCAAATTTTCTGTGCCATCCCAAAAATATAAATTTTAGCTGAATGCACAGAAATGCATCGCAGTTCTATTGCTGTAACTGAGAGTAGTGGAAATGCAGGATTTTTACTTACTTTGCTAACATTCAGTCCTTCTTTTTTTATTTTTCTGAACGTGTGGAGAGGGTGCCATGGAGCATTGGTAGTGTTTATGTATGTATTTTTGTTTGCAATAATATACAGATCTGCTCCCAGGACGCTACATGATGAATGGGGGATGCCCAGCTGCAGTCAGTGGCACTGTCAGTTTATACCAAGAACAAATTGGGCAGTTTAAAGACTCCTAAAACCCCGTTAGGAAGGCTAATACACTGCTTGCTATAGAGTAGCTAGTCCAGGGAACTGTCTTCTGGCAGCTCAGTGAAATGCATCTCAGTGACTCTCTTTTCTGTAAAAAAAATCGGGTATCTTGTGCAAAAGATTCAGAATTCCTTTTTTAAAAAATGGTAATAATAGGAATAGTGACTTCATTATATAGGATTGAACAATGGATACTTTTGATAGGAAAATCCTAACTGAAATAAAGGCTTCTTGTTCCGTCCTGATGAAGGGTGCAGAGATGCCGGTCACGCTGCACACCGTACCCCCGCCGGCTGCCGTGGGGTAGCTCACACTGGAAATACAGGCAGGGCAGAGCTGTGTGGGGCTTGGCCCAGGTGTGTAGTCCAAGGGGATTTGCCTTGGTCAGAGAGAAACTACATTCAACAGACACATTGACGGAATCGGAGTCCCTGATGCTCTGATCATTGCTCTAGTGAAGGAATTTATGAATTGCACGGAACAGACAAGCCCAAGTGTCCCTGCCCATGGCAGGGGGGTTGGAACTAGATGATCTTTAAGGTCCCTTCCAACCCTAACCATTCTATGATTCTAAGAACCTTAATGAGGGTGGAGGGAGAAGACCAGCAAAGCAGTTTGTCACAGAGACAAAAAGCAGATCTGTTACTGGTAGATCTTTCCTTTCCAAAGGACCTGTGGACCAGAAAGACTGGAGTTAGCTGTGGGTCTACACAAGGAAGAAGTCCTGGTGAAACCAAGAGCATGTTCTGGAGGCCTGAGAAGTCAGTGTGAGTCTTTCTGTTGGCCCTGACAGGCTTTGGACAGGATCTCCATGCTGGGAGAGCTAGAACAATGCTGATTAAGTGGTTTATACTGTATCTAACTTGCTGGAACATTAACCGCTTCTCGCTCGGCAAGTTCGGCTCCTTCAGGGCTGAGCTGAGTGTGTCCCGAGAGGGTGTTCAGGGGGAGCAGAGATGATCCAGCCTGACGTACCTGAGCCTTGGGTCCACCAGGTCCAGTGGTGAGTCCAGCAGCATGCAAGGACTCCGGAGCTCTTGGCCCTTGGTGAAGGGTCCCATCGTGCAGCTGCTTTGATGCACTCCGTACAGTATAATTGCATTTAAATTACAATAAAATTTAATAAGAAAAACCCCGAACACCTCCCAACCTCTGAAAACAAATGAGCAAAGTCCCTTTCCATGAAATCCCATTTGAATCACTTCATTTTATTTCCCTCTTCTTTGGGAAGGAGGGGATTAATTTCACCAGTAGGTATATAAATATTGACTTGATTTTTTTTCTGGGGAGTGGGAATTGAAGGAACAGGGACACAACCAGGTCTCTTATTCTTACCCAAACATCAGTAAATACAGTCTTTCTGCAGTGGCTCCAGTTTGGAGAGCTTTACCAAATACTATTGCCATTGAAGTGGAGAGAGAGTGAGAGTGTGCAGATGTGAAGAAGTGTGTTTGCTGGAGGAAAAAAAAAACCTATTAGCTTTGAAGCAGATCTGTATACTCTCAGTTAACATACTGAGTATGTCAGAAGAGAACTTCTCTGAGAAAATGGGCTGTGTTTCTGCTGTATGTGTTAACAATTCCAGCGAGGTATGAAGAAATCAGGCATTGTTCTGCTCTAAGTGGCACAGATTGCGTTTCAGTCAGTGCAGATAAAGTGCTAGGAACTGTCTGCTGAACTCCAGAAGATGTCTTTGAATTACATGTTTAATCAGCTGGGTGTTTTTTTACACAGGACTTTACTGCCAGATAAAACTGCACGATCACTAATGAGCTGTGCATCTGGACGGTGGCAGGTTGCGGTGAATATAAAAGCTGGTTGGGAAATAGCTTTACGCTTTCTGCTGCAGGAGAGGCTGCCGTGGTAAGGCAATACTTCACTACAGCTGCACAGTAAAGTCACAACAGTTCACTGGCAGTGCTTTATGCCTGAAAGTCTTAAACCTCTTTACACATAAGATGATCTGTATCACAAGCCTCAGACGAGACGAGATAATAATGGCACAAAAGCAATGGTTTAAGTTGCTTCAGGTCACGCTGCAGGTCACTGGAAGAGTGAAAACCAAAACCGAGCTCTGCTGAGATCTAGGTTAGCATGTGATCCTTGGGACACCACTGCCTCCAGGCAGAGAAGAGCCGACTGGTTTAGACTGAGACATCCAGGACCAAACAGCTGTTAAGAAACAGGGCGAGAGCGCTCTCTCACTAACCAGCCACATGGCTTTTCATCAGAACAGGGGTGAGCAGCTGGTTGCAGAAACAGCGGAATAGAATTCCTAAAGGAAAATACGTCATAGCACATTGTAGCTTAAATGAAGTTAAGCAATTCTACGTTATTGTTGCTTTGTATCTTAGAGTTACTCTCCGACTACACAAACCAAATCACAGTTGTTTTGAGGTTGATACCTCAGAACTTCGTGGAGTACAAGCTTTTGCTTCACATGCATGTGTGCGTACATGCACATCCTTACCACTGCTAAAGAAGCCTTTTTTATGTCATTAATGAGCCCAGTGCAGGGTGGAGGCCAAGAGCTGCTCATCTCAACTCTGTCTAGTCTTACCCTTCCTTCACTTTGCCCTGGACTTATCATTTCCATTTCAGTTTGTTCCTGACCAGGGCAGATAAGATTTCCCTTTGACCAGTAAGCTGTTCCCACAGGCCTGCCCGACACCAGTACACGGGGTTATCTTTCCTACAGCAGCTGGAACTGACAACTTTCCGAAAGAATCTGACTCAGGCTTTGGTTCTGTTTGTCTTCCACAAAATCTTTGTTATCAAGCATTTTCATTGGAATATGCTGCCTCTTGAAGGCCAAGATCTTGCACTGGTTTCTGCCTCCCTGTTGATCAGCCTCGAGGCTTGCAGGGGGTGCAGACGGGCTCCGACTGCCATAAGCATCAGGCACCTGCTTCCACAGGGAAAACGGCATCTCTCCTTGGAAAGGAAGTAGTGTGACTCGGCAGATGGTACCTTCCAATGTTTGTTGCCTGCGGCTACCTAGCAGTGCCCAGTGTGTTCAGAACAGGTCCGGCTCGCTGCTCCCACCTACATCAATTCTGTGCTGCGTGTGCTGGGACTCTGGCTCAAGCTCTGATCCGTGCCTGCATCAGTCCTACTGGGATACCCAGAAAGCTGACAGATCACACTAGAACTAGGCAATACTGCCTAAAATTCATGAGCGTTGTGCATGTGTGACTTGAAGAATTTAGGCTTAAGTTTTACGCACTGGTTTATGCTTCTTGCTGTAGTAATGCACTGTGGTAGCAGCAACCACAGTGGCAGTTGTCCTTACTATGCAAGAAATGATGTAGATCACCAGGCACATCTACTTACTGGTGTAAAGTCCGTCTTTGCCACAGGAGAAGAGGCTCTCAGGGTGGTTCTGTTTCATGAAGAAAAGATGTGCTGTTTCTTTAGAGAAAGATCATGTTACATCAGCTCACCCAGGATAGCACTTGTCCATCTCCACCAGCTGGGAAAAGCACCAGTGCTTGCTGTTGGCTTGCTGTTGCATTGCTGCCTTTAACTACCAAACCTCCGGACTGCTCCCTGTGCCGCAGCCCAGTGGGGATTTTGATGGTGGAAACTGGCCTTGGTTCTCTGCTGTGCTGTTCAAAAGGTACCACGGGATCATCGTGCTATGCCAGGGATGGAAGAACAGCCTGGTCTGGTGTTTGGATTGGAGGATGTGGCTCAAAGCTGCCAAGTATTGCTGACTCTCTTGGATTTTCCTGCAGCACCAGTGACTGAACAGGTACTAAACCGTGGATAGACTGAATCCAGCTTAGGATCAGATGGACAAACAATGAAAATAGAGGGATGTTACCAAAGCCAGGCAGCCTTTGCCTGATATCTTAAATAAAGACAATCAGGATCTAGGAGCTAACATCTTCCCGGTGAGGCATGCCGATGCCATCATGGCTTACCTGTCAGTTCAACACTGCTTGTAACACCAGCTGAACAATGTGCTTTACAGCCATACTGTAACACTGCAGCTCTCTAAATGTCTAAATAGAAGCGTACGACAGGGTTGTAATCAGCAGGCAACGTTTCTTTGCGAAGGGTGGGCTTGGACTTGTATCGCTGCATTGTGTTTCCTCTCATTCCAATGGCAAAAAGCTCCATTTAATAATTAACAGCCATTCCTACCTCTCGGCTGGCTGGGCAACCCGATGTGATGTGGTGTAGCTGGAAAGCACAGAAAGATCGGTCTTTGCCAGACACGGCATCCCCACAGCACCGGTCAAGAGACAAAAGCCTTTAGTGTGTTCCCAAAAAGAATTTAAAACATGTTACATCAAACGGCTGCAGCAGTTCAAACGTGTCGCCGCTAGCCTGTGGCACGGGATGGGATAGCATTCGTCTGGAAGGCTGCGGGAAAGCGCGCTGGGCAGTAACCTGGTTACCTGTACGATTGTGGAGTTCCCTATACATCTCCTCCTGTATAATTAGTACTCTCTAAAGCACATTGGGTACAAGAAACGCAACCCGCAGCAGCTTTTGCATCACGAAATAGATGTCAAACAGTGGTCCCTAAAATCAGACGTGCTGCGTGTTGTGCTCCTCAGCGGCAGACGCCTGTTCTTTCAGTGATGGCTGAAGCCAGAGAGAGAAAACGAGTGTGAGCATCAGCAAACTGGACGCCAGCCGGGCCAGCTTCTGCCTTTGTGAAGACCTCAACTCTGCCATGCGTGGAGAAACTTCCTCGCAACCAAATGAAGTTCAGCAGCAGGTTTCTGCTCGTGGAGAGGTCCTTACAGGGTAGGCAGGACTTCAGTCCAGGCCTTGAGCTAGGGCCTGTCGCCCAAACAGAGCTCGTGAGCGGTGAGGAGCGTCAGTACAGTTGTGTAAATACAGGATCTGAACAGAAAAATTGTGGTGGGATTAGGAAATCTTGTGCAGGGAATTACATACATGAGAGAGCATCACAGCACAGTGTGGGGCACCTAAGGGCAGAGGGGATGGGCTGTCCCCAAAGGGAGCAAAAAGGGACAAAAATGGTTTCAGTGCTGCTCCAGCAGCCGGCGATCAGTACCAGCTCCCCGGGGGCTTCTTGCTGCCGAGGCCGCTGACGTTTGCAGCGTAGGTGCGAGGTCAGCCCTCAACAAGTCGCCCCCGGGAGCTGGAGCCGGGCACAGCCAGTCCCACCCACGTCACTGCCAGGATTGCTATGGCTGTGCATGTGCTGGGGAACGAGTCCCACTTCTGCGGATGGTTAATCTGCTGTTCCCATGGGTTTGCAGGCATGGATCCAGCTCTCCCCAGCAGCTCTGCTCCACGTGTTCCTGGGCCATCCCACGTGGCCACATAGCCATGTCCTCCCGTGATGACAGGGACCGTCACCCCTTCGCGGTGGTGGCACTTCCCACAGGATGGCTTCCCTTCCCCTACGGCTCCGGCAGCACTTACAGGTACCAAGGTGAGATACTCCCAGTCCCGGCTGGGAGCAGATCCTCAGGCCAAAGGCGAGTGAAAGGCTCTTTATCCCACCTCTCCTTCACATGTTTGACCCCTCCCACAAGTTTTTCCGGTGCCTTGGATTTCACGCTGCCGGTGCCTTCTGCCTGGTCGTGCCACAGTTTTAAACCTGAATAGGGTATTTATCTAAATATATCCAAACACATCCCTGTAATTCCTTGTGAGTTGTGGGGGCAGCGAGTGATTCAGGATACTTTTCTGACTTGTGCAAAGGTAAAAATGATGGAACTGTAATTCAGTGTTGTCCTTCAGGCCAAGCCAAAGCGGGAGGGCAAGCCCAGGTTAGCGTCCGGGATGGCTCTGGTCCTTGAAGCTGGGCACTGTGAGTCATGAAGCGCAGCTGTAATGCTCGCCATGGCTCCTGGATGCCTTCACGCTCGCTTTTCCAAGAGGAGCTAAGAGACAAAATGATATTAATAAGTGCCTTGATGCTTAACCAAGCTACGGATCCTGAGGAGAGGTGGGTACTGATTCTTCTGGAAACTGGCTAAATACGGCTGAATGTTTTAAATGCTGTATTTATTCAGGCGGTAATGACATGCTGCTTTTTTGGAGAGGTGCAATTTGTTAAAAGCAAGTGTTCTGTTCCCTGTTCCCGATGTTGTGTGGTGGCATTTCCTCCTCCCCTGTGCTTTTCTTATTTTGGCTAATTAAACTAGAACAGTCAATTCCAATGCCCTTTTTTGCCTTTTTTTTTTTTTTTTTTTTTAATTTCACTGCTGTGCGGATTTACTTCAGTTTATTTAGTGTTTTAAAATGGCTTCTATTTAAATTTGGAAGGGAAGAAAAATAAATCTGCTAAATATATTTCTATTCAGATCATATGTTGTGGCTTTTCTCTTTTTGAAGAATGAGGTCTAATTTTTGAACCTGAATTCACTTGGCACTAGTCTTGGATTCAGCAACATTGGGTTTCCTTTTGTCTTAAACTAATCCCGTTTTTCCTACTGCTGGGCTACATTTATGTCTCCATGCTCGCAAAGCTTTTACGCATGTGTTTGGTTTGAAAGTGTTCATCTGAGCAAAGTTAAGTACGTGCAGCAGATGCGAGGATGGGGCTGGGAGTGTGTTTTACGGCGGTCCTTGGTGCAACGCTGGGGACCTGAGGCGTTGCCAGGCCTTAGCAGCTACCCCATGCATCCCCTTTGCATCTGACTTTGCCTTCTGTCACTCGCTCTGAAAAGCCAGGGCCTTGTTCTTTTTGGGGTGAAGCATGTTTTTTTGAGGGGAAGGAAAATTACTAAATACATGCTGCTTTTGGAAGAGAGAAAAGGTAGAAAAGAGCAGGATGATATAAGGTGTATTCAACAGCACAGGAATATCTACACGCTGCTTTGCAAAGTATTTTATTTAAAATAATTAAAGCTTTATCTTAAACACTTAGGCTTGGCTAGAATGTGTTTCTCAGTGAGGAATGCGTGACTGACAAACACGGAAAAAACAGCTGGGGAAAAAAATAGCTAAGAAAATGATTTTGTGATTTCTGACAAGCTATGTGACTGCTTTTTGTCCCTGAAATCCCAATCCTTGAAGACGGTCTGGATGCATTGTCTGAGCTCCTGGGCCTTGAGGTGGTTGTGAGACAGGTTTGTCTGTGCACAGGAGTTTTACGAGTTTCTGGATGTGTTGCCTAGCTGCACTCTTCCGAAAAGGTTTTCTGGAGGACAGTGGACGTTGAGGCTGTTGGTTATCTACCCCAGTCATAACACTGCTGGTTTCAAAGCTTTTATTATTGTTACTTAAAGCTTTATCTGTTACAGAAAGTAAGGAAGCAAAATGCAGATGCTTCAGAGCAAAGGTATGAATAAAATCTTAGGCCTATAGAAATTGGGAGATGCAAAACCACAAGCAACCACAACTAAGTCAAATATATGTATTAGAGAGAAGTCCTTAGCATGCATAGTAACAGAAGACGTCATGCGTACAGGAGATCTGATTTATGGTGGAAACCTTAATTTTTTGGCCACATTCTGAGGTCAGTTTTTTGACTAAAACCTGCATTGCTGAGTCAGGCCAGTGGGTCCTTGAATGTTCTGCTCTGTGTATAACATCATTCCCCTCTGGCTTCAAGTTCAGGCACTCGGTGGGTCGATGTTGCCGCTGGTTGTGGCTGTATATTTTTTTTATGAGGAGTGTGATATCCAGGTTTGAGGTGCTGTAGTTCTCCCCGGTTCCCTCCCCGTCTCAGGGGATAATGCGGCAAGATGCAAAATGCCTTTGCGGAGCGAGACCCTGGGGTGGCTCAGCTTTGATGCCCAGACCCACGCTGGTGCCTGACGTGTGCCGGACGCTCAGCACCCCGCAGGACCTGCCCTTTGCCCTGCAGACCTTGCAGCCCAAGGACCTGCAGCCTGCCCTCCACCCTGGAGCAGCAGTGCCCATGTAGCGCCTCATCCCTGCTCCATCCCTGGCTGGTGGGGTGCCCGGGGCGCCCCCTGCCCCCCCTAGCCCCCCCCCCCCCCCAAAGCCGGCAGAGCAGCCCTGAACCTGCCCCTCGGAGGCTGGATCTCTGCTCATTAGCTGCTGTTTGCTGAAACCGGATACCTGGGGCACCCCAGCCCGCGCAGTCCCGGGCTCAGCTATTTAAAAGGACAAGGGCAGCCTTATAATTTCCACCTCTTTCACATCCATGTCCCTCCCAGCGCCCGGTCCCAACCTCTTTTCCCTCCTGGATCCCTGCAGCATCTATGACCCACGAGTGGAGCGACGGCCCGTGGGGGAGCTGCCCGCGCCTGTCCTGGGGA
>NW_010234101.1:0-348 GCF_000690775.1 Eurypyga helias | reverse complement strand
AGGCGCGCCCCAAAGCTTCGGCTCGCTCAGGGCCCGACAGCCTGGCAGGCACCCGCTGACTCCCAGCGCAGGAGACGCCTTGGGACTGAAGGGGAAGGAGGGAGGAAGGGGCTTGGGGGCTATTTTTTTTCTTTTTATTGCTCCTTTTATTACTACTACTATTATTTTGTAAGAAATTGCCGTAAGCTGCTGGGATAACTGAATGCCAGTGACCGCGGGGCTGCGAGGAGACGGCGCGCGGCCTCTGCCCTCGCTGCAGAGTAAGTGCCCGAGGCGAGATGCCGGGCGAGGGGGACGGGAGCAGGGCCGGGGGGCACCCAGGGGTGCCGGGAGGGAGGTGGGAGGGCT
>NW_010234100.1:0-5172 GCF_000690775.1 Eurypyga helias | reverse complement strand
CGGTAGCGGCTGCTCCGCACAGGGGGGGCTCATCTTTGCACTTTGCCCCCCCCGAGGCAGTTCCCCTGCGTGTGATCCGTAGCTCCGCGGCTGTGGGAACCGGCGCGAGGCACTCGCGGGCGATCGCAGCTTTGTTTCCCTGGAGAGGCCGCGATGTGAATGGATGAGCGAGAACCCGGGTAGCCCCGGTGCGTCCTTTTGGGCGCACACCTCCAACCCAGGGGGGCAGACGCGGGCTGCTGCACAGCCGTGCAGCCCTGCCACCCGCACGGGCTCGGCTCGCTTCTGCCTCCAAGCATTTTCTCCGCTCCTTGGAGATCGTCCCGCAAAAGGATCGTTCCATGGGGTCGAGCGTAGCAGCGACTGGAAGTCAGTGCAACCCTCGCTGGGCGGTGGAAAGGGGAAACCTGGGGGGCCAAATCAGTGGCAAATAGCTTTCTTTTACAATTAGCGTTGAAAACGACTCTGTGGTCGGCTGCAGCGTGTTCCCATACGCCAAAGGCTTGCGTTCAGGTTGCTTTAAGTCTTTTTCCGAGTGATGGCATCAAACCATATGGTGTGGGTGGCTAGTTTGTTTCTGGAAATGGTTTGATTACATCCCTTTGTGGTTGGTTATGACATTTTCTAGAAGAGGGCCTGACAGCCTTATATACTTGAGGCTTATTTTACAACAAATGCACTTATTTATTTAACATTTTTGTTTAGATAAAATAAATATTTACCACAGCGTCCAGGCAAATACAGCGTGAAAAGTAGACTCGGTTCCGACTTTAATAGGAACTGAGAGACACAGAGGGTGTAAGGATAATTTGTAAATACAATATCTAAGGCGAGAAATTAGAACTGTCTATACTTAACCCGATGACGCTAGGCGTTCCTGGTGGTTTCTTACAATAATAATTTGTAAGGTTTTAAACACAGTTCCACTCACACTTTACGTAAAAGCAGCTTTTCAGTTACCATCTCTAAAGGTAATCATTCAGAGATAGGGCTCACTGGTTTGTGAACAAGTCCTTCTCTTTTCTTATGGAGGGAATTCAAATCATCTATGTAACCAGCACGTAAACTGGTGATGGATAACAAGGTAGAGCTCTTCCCCCTGACACCCGGCCCCTGCCAGCTTGGGGACAGTGGTCAGCTTTGTCCCAAGCCATTCCAGCTTCCAAGCTGCGGAGCTGGACAGGAGCGTGCTGGCAACTGTTCAGTTTACCCGCTGCAGGATTTTGGCAAATTTCTCTTTCTTTTGTTCTCACTGTTAATCAATAGCGAGATCTGGTATTGCTTGCGTCATTGCGTGATTAGAAATGGATGACTACTTCTGAGTTCGGGGAGACTTTCTGTCTCTTTTTCTTTAAGCACAGTGTGGTTCTGGATGTGAATGTCCCTCCCTAAAAGCTGTCCTCTTAAATAAATGTTAGCAAGATAGAAAAATTGAAAAGCTGAAACAAAGCTCTAAAAGGACCTTGAAGCGCTGGGAGAAGTGGGGACTCTTACAGCAAACAAAGTCTGTGTTTATAGCACAAATCAGCTCCCCGTAGACTTAAAGAAACCATAGGTAAATGTTTCTCTTTTGGACAGTTCTTAAATATAACACGTTAAAAATAGAGATGAGGGCTTTATAAACAAAACCAGGCCTTCCCTCACCCCCTGTTTTTAAAAAACATGCCCTGAATGTTTCTGGTCCGAAAGATAGCTTGTTAGTGCACCTGGGAGCTGCCAGTAATTTTTGTCAGGAAAGGGATCTACTTTATTGCTTTGAAATACGTTTTCATTTAGTGAATAACATTTGGTGAAGTTTTAGAGATGTTTCCCATTGCCTCTCGTGTAATCTTTCCTGCTGCTGAGCTTTTATCTTTCCAGAGTGTGTGATTCCCTCCCCTGTCTGACTGTTTGTATTAATGTGAGAGTCTACGAAAGTCAGAATTTCTGAATTTGTTTTTTTCAGTCACACACATCTCGATTATAATCTGTTTTTTTCCCTATTAGAACACTGAATTGAATCTGTGTGGCCTTGTGATATAAAGGACAGCACTAGGAATTGCAAACTAACATCACGGATAGAGGTATTAACATATTTAAAGTGAAAAGTGGGCTTCTGTTTAATCTGCTGGTAGGAGTAGCTGGCATGAATTATTCCTTCTGTAGAAACATCTCAGTTTCTTACCAGTTCTGAAAGGAATTTAAAAAGATAAACAGCTTCATAAAAAAAAGTCACCATCCAAAATCAAACCACACCAGGATATAACCTTTTGTTGCTAAAAGTGCTTTTTACTAGCTATTAATTTAATTAATTCTTTTTTTTTTTTTGTGGTTGATTTTTGTATATGTTCTCTCTCTGTCTCCACTATGGTGAATTATTTGAATTAAGGCATGCGTGTAGAGCTCATTGAGAAATGTGTGCTTTGCAGTACCCTCATCCTGCTCCCAGCTGAGTGTTGTCTGCCTGTGATTTCATCAATGCCGGCTGAGGATGCTCAGCTCCTTGAGGGCTCACTCACCCAGATTTGAAAGAGTCTGCAGAGAGAAATTGTGAATGGGTGGATAAGACAGCGAATGAATGAACAAATGCCTCTTTTTTTTTTTTTTTTTTTTGGTAAATGCACAAGTACTGCAGGATAATAGCTTTTGGAGTTTCTCCTTCATGTTTTTGCAAACATTTTAGTTTATTTCTTTAAAAAAAAAAAAATGGGGTGGGGCAGGGGATCAGAAATGTGTTCTATGTCTTGGTGTTTCCCGTTAAAATATTATACGGCCCGTGTGTTCTGGAGCTTGTGCCTGTGATCTGTGTGCGTTAATCTTGACATACAACAGTCCAAAGGGATGATTTTGCCTCAGTGGGTAAAATACTCCAACAGGAGATAATAGCTGGACAATTTTAAACCATGCTGAAGACTCCCAGTTTTGTGTTTCATCCTTACGTGTTTGTTTTGTTTGGGGGGGAATGGGAAGCTTTCAGCTAACTTGGATTTATTACAAGTGTGTGTTGAATGAGCTAGAGCAGCTGCTGCAAGTAGTTGGATTTGCTTAGCCTTTTCAGTTTCTGATTTCCTTGGTCAGAAGACCGTCACAGGTACAGCATACAGCAGGGTTTGAACTACTTGCTGGTTCCCAAACCAGTGGATGACGTAACCCCGTGTGAGAAGGCGCTAGCGAGGTGCTGAGTCTTGCTCTGCTGAACAGCCCTGATGCTCAGCCTTGCTGGTGGGTAACACCAAGGCCGAGGAGTTTCTCCTCCAGCAGCTCTGTGTGCTGGCTCCCATCCATGTCCTCTGGCTCCTGGGGCAGAGGGGGGTTCTATCTGTTTTCCTTCCTTCTTGCTCTTTGCTCTTTTTGTGCTTCTGGCTAGCTGGAGAAGCAGGAGGCTGTTTGCCTCACTGAGGGACACCTGAGGCCCTGTCACTTATTTTCACTCAGTTTGAGACTCGGCAGCTGTTTTTTTTTTTTTCCCTACCTGTTTCTCCCTTTAAAAAAGTTATTTTTTCAGATAAGTAACTTTGGTGCCGGACTCTTCTGTGCTCCTTGGGTGGAAGGAGAGGTTTTTGCTCGGTTTTGACTATTTTTCATGGGATTGTGGGTGGTGACTCTGCTTGTTCCCAGTCCGTAGCCTGGGAAAGTTGTGAGCCAGGATTGCTGTTATCGCTGCCTGTCTGCAGAGTTGGGAAGACAATGCTGTAACAGTTCACATGGTCGAAGATATCTCTTCAGCGATAAGATCTAAGAAACAGAGGAGAAAAATAAATGTATTTGTTGGGGGTTTTTTTCAAGGGAAAATTAAGACTTTATCTGTTCTCATTGTTTGACAGTGACAGCTTTGTAAGTGCCAGGAATATGTTGCTTCCCCTCCGCTTTCCTAGCTCTCTATCATTCTACCCTCAAAAAGGGGAGAGATGTACCCTTCATCTTATAACTAATTTTTAATATTATATATCTTGCCCTCTGGCCTGAAAATAGGAGAAATTTGAGTGCAACATACAGAGATTTAAAATTCTGGAGAGAATATGGTAGATTAAATCTGGATACTGAGCTTTACCTGTCTCAAAAGTTACGGTCTCCTATTAGGCGTGCAGTGATGTACACCATATACCTCCTCCTGCTAAGGAGCATTATTGAGCTGTAATTACTCTGATAAGATTTGCTGGCATTATCATTTAGGTCAGTAGAAACCAAGGAATACTGAGGAGTTACGTCACCCGGTGACTCGCTGAAACACAACCGTGTAAAATATTTAAGTAAGGCTCCAGGAAAAATCACCCAGGGATTCCAGACGTAATACTTTATTTTCTTTTGCATGGCTTCATTTGCGCGAACCCGCTCTGCTTAGATTTAGTTGATTTAGTTTTTCTTTATTTTTTTTTTCTTCAACCTCACAAAAATGTGAAAACTGCTGCTGAAACTCTCACGGTGGGTTTCGAATCTATTTTTGTCGATGGGTTAAATCAAGAAATGTATATTATGGCATATTGGCAAAAAAAGTAAAATACAGTGGTGACTTTCTGCTCTTTCTGCCTGAAGTGTGAAAATGCAAAGCTGAGGAACTGAAAGAAATCCTGTGTACGCCGGGTTGTCATGTTAATTAAATAAACAGCCAGAACAGTGACCCTGTGTATGAAATGTGTTTTGAGAAGCTTGTTGGGGGTTGGAGGGGAAAAACAGTGACACATGATGTTTTGGATGTTAACTGCGACATTTGTATGAATCTGTCCTGATCTGCTGTTGCTCTGCTTGCGTTCCAACTCTTTTTTTTTTTTAAAGAGACTGAGACGTAGCTGTATTTTGCAAATTGAAGGAATATTGCTTGGGCTTTTTTTTCTTTAAAAGGAATATGTAAAAAAAAAAAAAAAAGTTCCTGCCCTGGGCCTGGAAAGGTGGTTGAATTCTGGTGCCTGCAAACCGCAGGGCTGGACTTGGGGGTGAGCTGGCTGCGTCCGACGTGGCGGGAGAATAAAAAGGTCGCTGCTGCGGTTAAAGCTTTGAGCCAGGTGCTGTGATATCCTCAGGTAGCCTGACGGGAGATGTGCAGCTTATAGGACACCGCTTGACGGATAAGGAAATAAATGGGAAGATTTGGATGACAAAGTGGAAGTCGTGTTTTTTCTTTGTGCGAGTGTTTTCTTGTCTGCTTGTTTGGAAAAAAAAGTTTCTCGATGAGTTACCAAACTTTTTCCTCAAAGT
>NW_010234099.1:3114-6365 GCF_000690775.1 Eurypyga helias | reverse complement strand
TATATCTTTAAAAGCTTATTTTAGTAGTTTTGCATCTATGTATGAATAAAAACCTTAATCACAATGTTGCAGCCTTTTCAGCAGCAGTGTTACCTTTGGCACAGATAGTTATGAATGAGGATTATTAAATAATAAAACTTCAAAACTTAAATTTTTGTTTAGTCTTTTTCTTAGTTTAAGGATTTTGTTGCTTTAAAAAATATGAAGAGTTACAGGATATTTGCAATATATGATTTTACAAAATCAGCAAGTATACCCTTGAAGGCTCACTGTGCATATACTCAATTTAGGGATCTTCTTTTGATGAACTTGGGAACATTCCTAGAATATAAGTTCTTGCTTGCATTTCTCCATTTTCTGAAGTTCTCAACTAGGAAACAGTAAATGAGCGCTTCTGAAAATTTGTCAGCTATTAGAAATGGAATGTGTACCTGAAAGGTCATCTACCTAGTTAGTCTGTTTAGTTAATTTAATAAAAGGCACCTTTGCCTGTGTCCTTGGCAATTTATTACAATTGGAAGATAAGTCAGGTTTGGAAGAAAAAAAAAAGTCAGCTCCATAATTTCAATGTATTAAATAAATGGGTAACTTGTACATCACAAAATTAATTCATTTTTTCTTACAATAAAATACATGTAAGTCTAAGGTATATTTAAAAATAATCTGCTTTTTATACTCAATTTCTTTCAGTTGGTAATGTATAGAGTTCATCTTTCTCCTTTTTGGCTCTTTATTATGAGTGCATGTAACAAAAATCTTCTAAATGGAATCTTAATCTTAATGGTTTAACTTGATGATCTTAAAGGGCTTTTCCAACCTAAACAATTCTATGATTTAATGTCAACTAAAAGTGCTTATTTATGTAGAAGTTATATATATATATAATTTTTTTTTGTGTGCATGTTCTCTTTCTAGATTATTCTTAAGGCTGATTGTGCTCTGGAATGTTGCCTATATAGTAGTCTAATAGCAGTCTAAATTTTTATTTAAATAAATATTTTTCTAACATTTGTATGCTTTTACATACAATCTATTTTATCAGTATGTGTACTAATTTCAGTGTTTATTTTATCAAATGTTCATAATTTTTTATTATTGTCACTTTAGGATGGCGATCCTTCAGTAAGAAATGCTGCTTCTTTTTCATTGAGGTCACCACAGTCAGTCTGCTCTCCAGCTGGAAGTGATGGAACCCTTAAAGGTAGTCTAGCAGTCATACATATCAATGAATTTTCTCCCAATTTTAAAGAACAGAGAGTTTAAAGAAGTATTTAGTTAATTCTCCTGACTTGTATATTCCAATAGTACTAAAGAGTATCTCATTAAGTTTTGGATATTTTGAACCCTCATCCAGAAGAAATTTCTGAAGGTCCAAAAATTGACTTCAATCAATTGACTCCAATCTTAATTCAAAACAAAGATCAAATTCATTCGGGATAGAAGAATTTTAAATCCTTTCTGATATGAGGATTAAATTCTTTATAACAATAGTTTCAGTTGCTCTACATAAATGATTTAAAGGCAGCATTATGAGTATTGATTTCTTAACCAGCTCAAAAGTATTTTAACATGCAACGCTCATCTTGATTGCAATCATCAAGTTTTAAGAAGAAGAAATTAAAACTATTTCAATGAACACAATATATATAGCATAAATGACGCCTGAAATTTTTAGCTCTGGAGAAGGAAAAGGGTGAACTGTCAGTCAGCTGAGAAAATAATTCTTTATACTAAAATCTGAAATGCATACTGCTGTTTTTAATCTTATCCCTAAGAAGCAATTGCTGAGATACATGAGAATTAGCAAGGTAGCGGTTTGGGCATATTTTTGCTAATTTAGGTTTTCATTGCTTATGTATTTACATGACAGTAGTAAAAAGATGCAACAGTTACTTTTTTATCTTTAGCACGGAAACAAAATTAAATCTTTCTGGTTAGTCAGGTTATGTAGAGAGGGAGACCATTAGAAGGGGGAGATTCTAGAGAAGGTGAGCAAGGTCTGCAAGGGGAAACTGTGTCAGCAGCACACAGTAGGTGCCACAAAAAGAAATGGTGAGTGCTTGTAGTAGGTGACTCTCTGCTGAGGGGCATTGAGGTGCCCATCTGCCGACCTGACAGGGAGTCACAAGAGGTGTGCCGCCTTCCGGAGCCAAGATCCAAGATGTTGACGAGAGGGTGCCACAACTAGCCAAGAGTACAGACTACTGTCCAGTGTTACTCTTTCATGTAGGCACGAATGACACCGCAAGTCAGAAGCTGGGCAGAATCAAAGCAGACTATAAGGCCCTGGGGGTGCAGATGAAAAATATTGGTGCCCAAGTTATCTTTTCATCCATTTTACCAGTTGCAGGAAAGGGGGCAGCCAGGAATAGACAAATAATGCAAATCAACTTCTGGCTATGTGGCTGGTGCCATTGTGAGGGTTTTTGCTTCAGTGACAATGGGACATTCTTTGGGACTATAACCTGTTAGGGAGGGACAGTATCCACCTGTCTAGAAGAGGCAAAGGGATCTTTGGCTGCAGGCTGGCCAACTTAGTGAGACAGGCTTTAAACTGAAGGACTTGGGGGGTGGGGTCGAAAATAGCAATGCCCATCCCATTGCACCCATCTGAGAAATAAGCCAGGCCAACCAGAACAGAGTCAAAGGTTCCTTAGCTGCCTCCCATGACAAGAACCAGAAGGTCAACCATGTCTAGGGTGTGCATGGCTCTGGTGAATCCTCTTACACCCCTCCAGGGAAACCTGCATGCCCGGTCCCCTCTCTGCAATGCTTGTACACCAACGCACGCAGCATGGGGAATAAAACAGGAAGAACTTGAGATCTGTGTGCGGTCTCAGGGCCATGATCTCACTGCAATTACAAAGACATGGTGGGATAGCTTCGGTGGTAGATTTGCTCTTTATGCGAGAGAGCAACTGGAATGTCTCAAGCTCTGCCTAGGGATGGATGAAGAACGACTCGAGATCTTATGGGTAAGAATTAAGGGGCAGGCTAATATGGAGGACACTGATGTGGGTGTTTACTACAGGCCACCTGATCAAGAAGAGGAAGTTGATGAGGCCTTTACAGACAGCTGGAAAGAGCCGCAGGCTCACAGGCCCTAGTTATGATGGGAGACTTCAACCACCCTGTTATTTGTTGGGAGAAACACACAGCTAGGCATGCACAGTACAGGAGATTCCTGCAGAAGATTGATGACAACTTTTTGACACAGGTGGTAGAAGAGCCAACAAGAAGAGGGCTGCTGC
>NW_010234099.1:0-2378 GCF_000690775.1 Eurypyga helias | reverse complement strand
CAGCGGGGAAGGATATGGGCAGGAGGATGCGCCTGCTTCACCGGGCAGGGACCCATTTCCATTCCCCTCTGTCTCTTAAGTTCCTTCCATCTGCCTGATGGCAAGAGGATATGGGATCAGCTGTGAGGTGTGTGCCCTCCTTCTGCTGCCTTTTCCCTTGGGGTGGGAGTTTGGTGGATTAAGGACCTCCCTCCTTCTCACTCTCCCTTATATTCCTCAGCCTCTCCACTTCCTGCTCACCCCTCAGAAGAATGGCACAAGACATCATCAGTCCAGAGAAAAGTCAGAGGAAGGATGTTATAACTAAGCTTTCCTATCTAACACAGAAATGTGAGCTAGCAAAATACCACAAAGCTGCTCTCACAGGTCCCCCTTCCCCTCCTCCAGGGAAGAATCAGAGGAAAAAGAAATAAGGAAGCTTGTAAAATTGAGATAAGAACTATTTACTAATTAAATCTAAATTAATATATACAAATACTACTGAGAATAAGTAATTAAAAGAATAGAAAATAAAACATATGATACAATATGATACAGTTGCTCACCACCCAACATCTGAGGTGCAGACAGGTCCTCAGATGAGTGAGAGTCAGAGCCTGAGAGCTGGAGCCCGAGAGTGATTGCAGCAGAGTCCAAGCGAGCCCTATCAGCAACAGCAAGACCAGGAAAACTAACAGAAGCACCAACTCACAAACAAGGCAGCAAAGGAGTTAGCAAAGCAGCTAACAAAGGTGTTAGCAAAGGAGTTAAGGAGCCAGCAAAAGAGTATAATGGCCCCTGAGCCCACTCCCCATTTATGCCCCGAGCATGATGTGCTATGGAATGAAACACTCCTTCAGTCGGTGTGGGTTGGCTGTCTGAACTGTGTCCTCCCCACACTGCTTGCAGGGAGAAAGCTGGGAACGCAGCTGCAGTATCAGAAGCTGAGCAAGCCCTTGAATTTCATTCAAGCACTCCCCAGCACCAGCTAAAAAGACACCTTATCAGTACTTTTCTCAGGGTAAATCCAGGAACACAGCTTTATATCAGCCACTGTGAAGAGAGTTAACTCTTTCCTGACCAAACCCAGCACACAAAGGTATGGGTACAGACTGCATTTCTGTATGTCTGACATGGAAGTAGCAAGGACTTCTGGAGACTTGGAGAATGTGATTAATAAAGCCTTTAAATACTTCAAGACTGTACAATAGCTGTTTGAGTGACAGAGTCTGAATGAGGAAGAAGTTTTGTTTGCAACTGAGGTGCATATTTAAGAGATGGTGGAAGTTATATTTTTTCTTTCGGTTGATTATTTACTTAATCAGTGGAGTAAAATTTCTTTGATATAGAAATTTTTGCCTCACTTCTGCTCCTGTAAAACTACCAGAGCAGCTAAAATTCTATCCAGAAGTTCTAGGGTGCTATTAATCCATTCTTTTTAATGTAAATTTTCTGTTTTTAGCTGTGCAAACAGAATAGTGGCTCTGCTTTCATGCTATCCTATGTTACCACATCTGCTTTCATAGAAAATTCATTTCTAGGAATTTGTGTATGAAGAATTAACATTAAGTATTTTTCTTCTGTTGAGCTCATAAAATATTCTGTAGTATCCATTACTCAAGATAATTACTCATCAAAATCCTTAATCCTACTTTTTCACTTGTCTGAAATCTCAGAATTTTTTTTTTCCATTAAGATAGCTTCTGAAGATCTGTATAAAGGAAAGCCTCCCACAATGTTTTTAGTCTGTTACTTTCCACATAAAAGAGTTAATTTATTTATAGTCCTGCTTCCATACAGTTTCCTAAACTCCTGGGAAAACATCTGTAAGGAATACTACCAACCCTGGTGAAGCTATATAATTTTTCACTCTTTTTCTAGAAATAAGTGTTATTCCCTCCAGAAATTGTTAATGGGTATTTTATTTTTTTCTGAATAATTTGGAAAGATTACTTGTATTTTCTTGGGGATTTATAGGACTTCTCCAGAGAAGCCTCTACAACTGGACTTTGAATGTGTAGTGGCTGGCAAGAAGAATTAGTAATTTTGTCAAATCTGTAGTACAGACTTCAGTGCTCTCTAAGGTACTTGTTAAGAAAAATTATCATCTCACCCTCTCTCCTTCAAAAAAAAGGTGGAAGAAATTTATTCAGAGTTTTTTTATGACAGGGCCAAAATAAACATTAATTCTTGTTTCTTTTTTTTAAAGTCTTAACTTTGTATGCAAGGATGCTTCTGAATACAGCAGTTGTAAGCTAGAACAGCCAAAGCTGATGTTTTTCATGAGGCGTTTGAAACTCTGGAGAAAGTGGTGGGACTCTTTCCTAGAATTATTGAGATAGTATGTGGGAAGTGAATACAATTTGTCCCTGTTGTGGTTTAACTCTGGTCAGCAAAAT
>NW_010234098.1:4390-5491 GCF_000690775.1 Eurypyga helias | reverse complement strand
CTGGGGTTAAACCATGACACATGCAAACCCAATAGATGTGGACAGTGCTTTATGGGAATCATTAATGTGTCAGCAGGTTTGGCCTAAGATCCCTGCAATGTTCCTGAGTCACATGCTCCTGCATGAAATTTTTGCCAATAATAGCTGTAAGTTCTTACTTATATCACGTCTCAGAAGCACCATATTGCATGCTTGTCCTCCTTGGTCTATACACTTAACAAAACAGGATGATATTTCTGCAGAAAGTTTTCTGTGTAAATATGCCTACTCACAAGACCTCCTTTTAACTACAAAGTTTTCTGCATAAGCTGTTCCTCAACAGAATTTCTGTTGGCATGTTTTCTTCAATAATGCTTTGCTCCTTCTCCCAAACATTTTTCAAGAGTGAGGTCCTGAGAAAGAGTGGTTAATAAAGAAAATGAGCTTGTGGTTAGACTGAGTGGATGTACTGGGTCTGTCTGGGCTGACCTTACCACATAGCAGCCCATATAGTGCTGCGCTTTGCATTTGTGGCTAAACCAGTTTTGATAATACACCAAAGTTTTGGCTACCTCAGGGCTTGTTTTCCACCACCCCCAAAGGCCAGTAAGCAGGGGGTAGGCAAGAGGTTGGTAGGGAACCCAGCTGGGACAGCTGACCCCAACTAAACAAAGATATTCCATACCATATGATGTCATACTCAGCAATAAAAGCTGAGAGAAAGAGGGGGGAGGTGGGGAGGGGGCATTTGTGGTAAGGTGCTATGTGTACTGAAGCCCTGCTTGCCAGGAAGTGGCTGGACATCGCCTACTGATGGGAAGTAAAGAATAAATTTCCACTTTTTGGTTTGCTTCCACACACGGAGATAAGAGCACTTTAATAATGGAATTTAAATGAATAAAATTGTGATACTAATAATGCTAACAATAATATCTAATGAAAATAATGGAAAATAAAACAACACAGTAGATCATCACCTGCTGACTGATACACAGACAGGTCCCAAGTAGCTAGAGCCAGAGGGTCCGAGAACAATTGCACCAGAGTCTGAGCAAGTGCAAGAGAGCAACTGAGAAAGCCAACTGACCCACAAAATATTAATGAAGGACTAAAACTGTGCCC
>NW_010234098.1:3816-4123 GCF_000690775.1 Eurypyga helias | reverse complement strand
CTGACTAAAACCAGCACATCTGTGATTTCAAAAAATATTTTTATGACAAGATGGGGCAGATTTGAGTAAACTCTACAAGTGCCTTGCTAACCAGGGCCTGTGTTGATGAGAGCCATGTAGGAGGAACATACCCCACATGACTGACCCCAGCTAGGGAGGACCTGCCAGGTCTGCTCCCACTGTCTGCCCCACCACCACCCACTGACTCACCCCGCTGCCCTGGGCTAGTGGCAAGGGGCTGCAGAAAAGAGGATATACCTCAGAGGCCGCACCAGGCCATGAGGCCCACAGACCCTGACCCCCCCCA
>NW_010234098.1:3408-3769 GCF_000690775.1 Eurypyga helias | reverse complement strand
GCAGTGCTGCGCGCGGTGCCAAAGGACCATTGCTGCGCTGGCTGACTTATCAGGCCCCAGCTCTCCGGCCAGGTCCGGTGGCGGTTTGAAAGTGCTGCAGCGGAGGAGTGAGTTGTATATAAGGGCTGACAGGATAAAGCAATTGCTTTAGTCGCTGCTTGGTCTCCTTTGTTCTCTGCTTTTCTTGTCATGTTGAGCCCAGCTGGTAGTGTGAAGTAAGCCGGACTTGTAGACCCGTTCCCATTGTCTCACTAGTGCCGTAGAGGTCATCATTTTCACCTCCGCCCCAGACCCTCCTGGCCGGGCTAGCTGCGCCGCGGAGGGAAGGCGCTTCACTGTGTTTAGTGCTCAGCAGAGGAGT
>NW_010234098.1:0-3359 GCF_000690775.1 Eurypyga helias | reverse complement strand
GTCTGTTGCGTGTGACCACCCGGCCGTCACCAGCCTCCTTCATTGATTTTTGTCTCCATTATCCTACATCCATCCCCAGTGCTGTGGGGAGGGGGTATGGGACTCCCAAAAGAACAGGAAGAAGGTGCTGAGGAGAGGTGGACAAGGAGAGACTGTTACTGTGGACAGCGGTGAGTGACGAGGATAGGGATTTGGGTTCCCCCGCCAACTCAGTTGGTTTAACCACCCCCTCTTTCGTGAGCCTGAGGTGCGGCTTTGCCAGCCTGCCTGCCATCAGGGGTGCCGCTGGTGTCAGATTGTGCAGGGGCAATGGAGTAGATACCTGAATTTTTCACTTTGTCAAAACATAGATACAATTTTGAAAAACATAAGTGAATTTCTGTTGTAATGATTTGTGTGGGTTTTCTGGGGGAGAAAGGGAATATTGAAGATGAAAATACAGAAAGTGATCTCGCAAATGCTTATGCTTAATGAAGTAGCAATTCCAATAAGTAATGAGGTTCTTTACTGTGTATAAGTTCTAGTGTCACCAAAAACCGGAAATAAAACAAACCTTCCTTAACACTACTGCAGTATTAAGAAGCAGGCATTCGTTATTACGGCCAGGTGCAGAGGGGAGTCACCTCACCAACAACGCACACCTAACTCGTGTAACATGCTGATTATATAGGATATAATGATGCATAGTAAACAGATTCTCATACAAATTGCCATAATTCCTTTTCTTAATCCCATCCTTTTCCAGTCATGTGCATTTTGTCTTTAAATTGAGTCAAAGGGCTGCTTTTATGACCAGCACAGACCACCAACTCAAAAGAAAGACCCGTCAATGTCCTTGACTCAAGGACTTTGGCTCACAGTACAATTTTAACATGCTTCAAGGCCCCTTCACAATGCATCCTTGAGCTTCAGGGCCATAAATCGTCCCTACTGGACAGCTTAACAATAGTACCCAGTCAGGGACTTTATTCTTCGAATAGAACTCTGGTTAATGATTATTACCAGCCTAGGTGGCCTTGGCCTAGGACTTTACAAAGGACTTGAAGCAGCTTTTAATAATACCAATTTTGTTTTTTACATTTGACCATTTTATCCGAAATATCCTATTCAATATCAGGTTATTCCTCCCCAGGTGCAGGACTCTACACTTGCCCTTGTTGAACCTCATTAGGTTCCTCTCTGAGAGTTCGCCAGCCTGTCCAGGTCTTGCTGAACGGCAGCACAGCCTTCTGGAGTATCAGCAAACTTTCTGAAGGTACACTCCGTCCCTTCATCCAGGTCATTGATGAAGATGTTAAACAGGACTGGACACAGTACCACCCCTTGAAGACCCCCACTAGCCACAGGCTTCCAGCTAGACTCTGCATTGCCAATCACAACCCTCTGAATTCTGTTATTCAGCCAGTTCTCAATCCACCTCACTGTCAACTCATCTAACCTACACTTCCTAAGCTTACCTATGAGGATGGTATGGGATATATGTCCTATGCATATGCTCTTAGATTGAGCTATAGCACAAAATTTTTTTCCAGTGTGTCTTTCCCATGCTTCTCTACCATTTACTTGCCAATTGTTTTTCACCCAATTCTCTAGCTACTGGTTGGCACTGGCTCAGATGGCATATGAGTCCTTATAGACACAAGTGGCTTTTTGCTCCAGGGCCATTTCCCAAGCTCTAAGCTTTGCCAGTTCAGCTGAGCCATCAATTTCATCTGTGAAAGCTTTTCTTGTCTTTACCAATATAGCTGCAGCTTTACCTCCTTATTGTTTCCTCATTCACTTGGCACTCCCATCTTTGAACCAAACTCTTATTGTCACTGTCCCAGGAGTGACAATATTCAACAGACATCCCCATTCGCTCTGTACACTGATAAT
Organism: Eurypyga helias; assembly: GCF_000690775.1. Taxonomy (NCBI): domain Eukaryota; kingdom Metazoa; phylum Chordata; class Aves; order Eurypygiformes; family Eurypygidae; genus Eurypyga; species Eurypyga helias. The sequence continues at coordinate 1,484 of NW_010234098.1, read as the reverse complement.
TTGGTTTCTATATTCATCCCATCACTTGTCACTTGGTGATGTATAGACAAAGCCTGTTGCTGCACAGTAGTTTTCTGTGCTACCCCTAAGGGTAACTGCTTACTAGATAAAATTGCTTTTAAAAAACGGAATAGGCAGACATAGCTTGATTTCCTTTTCTTGAATCTGCTATTTTCTTCAGTATATCATAGAGGTCTTAATAGATACTGAATCCAGGAATGTGTGACCTACAAAACCCAAAGGTTCCTAATAAAGCTTGCAATTCTTTTTTATCAGAATGTGCCGGAATGCTTTGTATGTCTTCTTATGTAGTATCTGGTAGTTTTACATTCTCCTATATTTCAGGAACATAAAAATCTAACCTCTTGACTTGATGCTTGCCATTTTGAGTTGGGAGTGCTAAGATTTAGTTCTTGTAATTGCTGTACAATAGCGCTCATGCTTTGGCAAACCATTTCCTATTCTGGTCCTCCAATTAGAATATCATCTATGTATTCTTAAATTGTTACTTCAAGTGGGAGGATAGTTGTTTCTAGTTCTTTAGCTAACATGACGAGCAATTGTGGGACTATGTTTAAAACCTGGGGTACATGATTAAAGGTACTCCAAGTAAAATTTAACTTTGGTTTGTCTTGCTCTTGTGTATGTTCTTTATAAAGAACATATCTTTTATATATAATGCTCTCATGCATGGAAAAGCATGCTAATTTATTTATATCTACTATATCTACTATGCTAGGAACAGCAGCTGTTAAAGGGCCAGTTACTTTATTCAAAAGCATGTAGACAATAGTCATATGCCATGTCCCATCTGTTTTTTTTTTAACAAGTCGTATGGGGCTGTAATATGGTGAAGTGTGTGTGTGTTTGTGGTGTGTTGTTGTTTGGTGTGTGGGTTGGTTTGGTTTTTTTTCTTTAGTACCCCTTTCTCTAATTCTCTCTCAGTGCTTGTCAGGCTGCACCTGGAGCACTGTGTCCAGTTCTAGTCCCCACAATTAAAAAAACCTTCAAAAACAAATGCAGAGGGCCCCAAGGAGGGCCACAAAGATGATCAAAGGGCTGGAGAACCTGCCCTGTGAGGAAAGACTGAAGGAGTTGGGCCTTTTCTCCCTCAGAAAGGAGAAGGCTCGGGGAGGGGGGACACGGAGACCTCATCGCAGCACCCCAGTACTTAAAGGGTGGCTACAAAGAGGACAGAGGCTCTCTCTTCACAAGGAGCCACATGGAGAAAGCAAGAGGTAATAGATAAGGGTTGTACTGGTGTTACTGAAAAGTAACAAAGAAAACTCTCTAAACCAAATAATATTTAGAAAGCTGACATTGATTTATTGCAGCGCTGGGTGCATGGGGCATATCTCTGCCTAACATGCACACTAAACAGAGTTCTTTTTGCTGTATTTATACACAAAACTTTTAGGTTCAGTATTTTTCCAATCCATCCCCTTTAAAATGATTGGTTATGCAATTATAATACTGCTGACACA
>NW_010234097.1:0-2331 GCF_000690775.1 Eurypyga helias | reverse complement strand
GAGAAAGCGGGAGCGGAATCAGCAGATGGACCTGTGCAAGAACGGCTACGTGCCGCAGTTCAGCGGGCTGATGCAGCCCTACGACGACATGTACGCCGGCTACCCCTACAACAACTGGGCCACCAAAAGCCTCACCCCGGCGCCTCTCTCCACCAAGAGCTTCACCTTCTTCAACTCCATGAGCCCCCTCTCCTCGCAGTCCATGTTCTCGGCGCCCAGCAGCATCTCCTCCATGAACATGCCCTCCAGTATGGGCCACTCGGCCGTGCCGGGCATGGCCAACTCCGGCCTCAACAACATCAACAACATCAGCGGCTCCTCGCTGAACTCGGCCCTGTCCTCGCCGGCCTGTCCCTACGGGCCACCGGGCTCCCCTTACAGCGTCTACCGGGACACTTGCAACTCCAGCTTAGCCAGCCTCAGACTGAAATCAAAGCAGCACTCCAGTTTCGGCTACAGCAGTTTGCAAAGCCCCGGCTCTAGTCTAAACGCCTGTCAGTATAACAGTTGACGGACTTGACACAAACCACCTCCGACAAAACACCGCCGACAAAGCAAAGCAGAAGCGAAGCGACGTTTAACGGAAAAGAAAAAAAAAATTAAAAAAAATTAAAAGCCGATAACGATTAAAAGCAAAACCCGAGCAAGTGAGAGAGGAAAACAAAACAAAACACCGCCAAAAAAAAAAAATAGAAACCCAAACCCAAAAGCTCCGCGGACTTCGACTGTCTAGAAAAAAAAAAATATTAATGCAAACCAACGGCTCAACCAACGAAACAGCGCTTTAAAAACCAGAATAAAATGAAAAACAAACCATCAAAAACCGTAAACGGACCAGAAAACTTTTGCAAGAGACACCGAAATCTGGTACATGGATGAGTTGCAATTTTTCTCTGGATTATGCGGGTTGTATGTGTTTACTTGAACTTGCACAGGAGTTGGTAAGGCGGCCGCTTCCCCGCGGGGGGGGCGGCGAGGGAGGGGACGCCTCGGTGGTGAGAGCTGGTGGGACGGTTCTTGGCCGCTTGTCGCACGGGAAGAGTTTGGTTAATGTTTACCACTGAGAAACAGAATCACACTCGAAAAAAAAAAAAAGGGGGGGGAAGAAAAAAAAATATAATTCGCAGAGTAGATTCTGCGGGAAAAATGGTTAAAATATTAGGTATGAAACTATTAAAAATAATGACAAGGGTCAACCACTTATATAAGGTTATATTTATATCTACCGTTGCATTGTGCCGGATCATTGTCCTTGGCCGTTGAATAAACTGTTTTTAAAATGCATGATTCTTGATGTTTTTTCTTTAGTTGGAAGCTATAATCCAGTCATTCCTGATACTAAGCAGCTCCAGGTTCCTACCTCTTCATCCTTTCCAAAAGACTGCAGTATCCCCGGTTCTGAGAGAGCACAGAAACCCTTCAGTGATGCGAAAACTGCTCAGCATTCTCCCCATCCGAAGTTTTATCCTGATAATGAAATTATCATTCATTTTTATTTAAACGCAGGGGGTTTCTTTCACTTAAAAAAAAAAAAAACCACAAAAATAAACCCCTTTTAGAGAGTCTTAAAAAAAGAAAAAAGGACGAAAAACGGTCTGTTACGAAGTGAATCCAGATACTGCATCTCCGCTAGAGAAACAGCGAGCCTCGGCGTCCGGAAGGGTTGCTTAGCAAAGCTGAAAGTGTTCCTTGCTTTTCTAACCGTGAAGGAAAAACAAGGAACCAAAAAAAAAACCAAACCCAAAAACCCCCGATCTTAAGGTGTTATTATCTTAAGGTGTTATTATGTAAATGTAGATACTTTAACAAATGCTTGTTGGCAAAAAAAAAAAAAATACCCATGGAAATGATAAATATGATCTTTATTAATACGCATACAAAACGCATATGAAGTTTAATTGCAGGCATATTTGTTGCTTATTTTTGTCGATACTTATTACCTGTAGATGACAAAGAAACATAATATAAAATGCACACGGTACTTCTTTCCCAGTGTATTTTCACACCTGTGGTAAACGTTACGCTGGATGTTTCAGTTATGCTGTTGTGGATAAGGATGCAGTATATATATTGTTTTATAAGTTATGTTTTGTGATTTTTTTTTTTTTCAAAATTAAGAGAAGGGGAAAAAAAAAAAAAAAACAAACCAAAAAAAAAAACAAAACCAAAACCGAAACGAAATCTAGAAATGCCTTTAATGTTGTTTTCTGGCTGTGTTTAAGAGATCGACTAAATAACAAGAAAAGCAGTTTTCTCCCCCGCTCCGTGGTGATATTTTGGGGAGGGCCCCTCCGTTCCCCCCCCCATCACTAATTGCGCCGTCGCCCCGCT
>NW_010234096.1:13003-29499 GCF_000690775.1 Eurypyga helias | reverse complement strand
CAGTGATTCTATGATTCTATGTTGGTCTGCCCTCTGCAAGCCCAAAGAGGGGAGGACCCTCTGCCAGTCACTGATATATGGCCGTGTCCCCTCCCAGAGCATCCTTCTGCTCTGCTTGGGCTGCAGTTGCAGGAGCAGGGGGATGCACTGCTCCGGCCACAGAGGGTGAGGTCCGAGGCTGGCAGGATCCAGCCCGGCTGCTCTGGCATTGCTGGTACTTCAGGTAGCCCTCTGAAAGGGGCAGGGCAGGCAGCAAGGTACCTTACCCTAGAATGCTTCTGTTGCTCATGAGCCGGTGACCCTGGGCAGCTTTGTGCTTGACCTTTGCTTGAAGCGATGTCTCCTTACACACATTCCCAAAATACATGGTGGTTTTCCACGTGCACTGTGCTGTGGTGGTGCCGTAGTACTCGGCTGTGGTTTAGGAGTAAGATGAGGTTGATGGCATACTCCAGATTCATCATCTCCCTGGTAACATCAAAATGGTCAAAGCTGCTTACTCTTTTTCTCACTACATTAAATCCCTGTCAAGGGCACAATCGTGAAATCATATGAGGAATTTCTATTATTATTATTATTATATGAATTTTTTTTGTATTTGGTAGTGACTGGAGATTTGCCATCCACCCACCTCCCACAGATGGGTGAAAAATACCATTTAGAGCTGAATATAAACCAGCTGGTGAATTCCAGCATAAGCATTGCCAAAATACAACGTTTAACAATGTAGACTGTGGGAATGCTTTTATACTGAACTTGCCATAAATATTAATGTATCATAAAAAAATAGTGATCCAAAGTGGATGTATTTTCTTGGTGTGGGATTTTTTTTTTTGTCAAATGCTTAAAGTAAAAGCCTGTGAAGGTCAGGTTAGGTCAGTTATTCACCTATTTCACCTAATATATGTAAAATATTGGTCGCAGCAGTGTCAGTGAGTGACGAGGAAAAGACGCCATTCATTCAGGAGTCCTGGAGAAGCTGAAGTGTGAAGGTGAGGCACTGCTGGTTCAAGACGGATAAATTATCCTTACAAATGGCAGCTGGGTCAAAGGATGGTTGGTTGTTAATGCAACCTGTACCTGGGAATACTGAAAGAATCTTCTGCCTCAGATCGCAGAAACCAGCTGTGTATCATGCCATATTTTAAAAGATTTGTATTACACTTAGGCATTCCACTATGAATCAGTGCTTGATCTTGCAATTGCTGCTTTCCTGGTAGTATAGGATGAGATGCCAAAATGTATCTTGACAACAGATGAGAGGAACTAAATTCTAAAATAGATGTATAACAATATCTGTTTCTCTGCTCACACATCGCTAATACCAAGCTGCTTCTCACAGAAGTGGCCAGAGCCCCTCTTTGCTCTGGGACCAGGAGAAGGGGAAGGTGTTCCTGGATTTCCTTTTTGACCTAAGGGGAAGCCAAAGTCCAAGGGTTTGGCTGTAACCTAACCTGTTCTGTGGAACAGGGTATGGATTTTGAAGCACTCCTGCCAGCACACAAAGGGTTGCAGGATCTAGTTATGGTGATCGTGTGCTTTTTTGAAACTTCACTGGTTTGAGGTATTCCTAGAAAGAGCTACTTTCTGCTCCCTTTCCACTGCCTGAATTCTATAAAAGGAGTGAGAGGATTAAGGCTGAAAATCCTCCCTGCTGTTCTCAGCTAAACTGGTTTCCTTTTTTTCAGTTTTTGGGTTTGGGTTTTTTTTTTTTACTTAAAAGCACTGGCATCCTTGGGTTTATAAAAGGGCTGTATTACACTACAAATAACACCAAAGACACATTAAACTTATTAAACTCCTCACTACACAGGTGACATATTATTACACAAAGGAAATTATTCAAATAAATAAATTCATTATTTCATCAAATGAATCAATAAATTGGTTTCAGGTCTTTGACAGAGTGGGGAAAGGAGCCTTTCAGGGTGTAAACTTGCGGAACTCTTTTTCTGTTGCAACACAGATTATCGTTTCTTAAATTGCTCCTCAAAAATTTATACCATTTGAGTGACTTAACGTTTTATGTATAATATCGAGTGTGCCAGCTGTGTCATTATTTTGTTTGTGCAAGCCGTGTTTCCCTGGAGAGAGGGGAACTGAATGCGTGGGGTATGGGTAGTGACTCATTTGCCCACTCAGATGGTGATTGGGGCTTTCACTGCATTTACATCACAGGGAGACGTTTGTGTCAGATGGTACAGCTGAACATTGCATGCAGCATTAAAGATTGAAATGAGAAATGGGCGTAGGGTGACACAGAAGCTGGAAGTGATGTTACAGATAACTGTCCTCATGGGTCTGTCTGCAGCAAGTGACAACGATCTGTTAATTTTACCTTTGCAGTGGATAGGAAATGATCTGGTTGCCCTGTAGAAGCATCATAAAAGGCACGTCTACATAGAGCAGTATCTCTAAAAAAGCCAATTAAAAATATCCCTTCCAAGAACCCCACGAGGGAGCGTGTTCTCAGTAACTCTTTGTTCACTGCTGCGTGCTGCACAATAGGCTGGAGAGGGAGATTTGGTTTTTTATGAATGGCAAATGGGGAGGGACATAATGTCATCAGATCGTGATGTCAGCCCAATGAATGAAATACTGCCTTAGCGTATCACTTCAAGACCAAGAAAAGGGGGCACCATCTCAGTTTGGCTTCCTAGAATAAATTGTCTTTTGCTGACGAAGTCGTCTTTCCCACGTGTCATGAATAATCCATGTAAATGGGGACTTAAATAACCAGAAGTCAAGAAACTCATGGAGTAGCGCACGTTTGTTCTCTTGCACGTCCTCCCAGAGCTGCCAGCGGAACACCCCTTCGCGGGCGCTGCTAATGGGCTCCGTGTTGAAGAGCTATCGCTGCGCTCTGTTGTTCTCTATCTAGCCCAATGTTCTGCTTTTGTCTGCAGAATTCTTTGTTGAAGCTGCAAGCCCTCGAATCCGATCTGTGCTCTGCGTTTCTGCCAAGCCAGGAAGAGGCGACTCAGCTGCCGGCACCCAAGGATCCAGCCCCTTCCTCAGCCCAAAGCAGCGCGCAAGCTGATGGAGCCAGTTGTGGGGGTAAGCGATCGAGCCGTGATGTGTTCTCATTTGCAATTATAAAAACGCCTTGTGACTTGCAGTTTAATATCAGATTTGCAGACCTCTGGGAAGCAGCGCCGAGCTAAAGCAAAGCACCGTTTCCTGATGCAAATGCTGTGTAACGTGGAAAGGGGCGAGACCTGCTAAAAGAATGGAAATGAAGGGCTCTAACAGTCTGTTTTTCTGAGAGCCTTGCTTTTCAGACAGGGTGTAAGAATCCCCATTCTTTTATTTTAATCTGTGTTTTTTATGTTCAAGTAAATCCACGCTCTTTACTTCCTATGTCTGTATTGTGTGAGATCACCTGCCATATCATGTAATTCTATTTTTGTCATTCTTTTGTCAGAGCAATATCACTTCATTTCTCCTGTTATTGATTTTAATTTAATGCATCAGCAGAGAGATAGCGAAGGTGAGTTTTACGGCATGTGGATTTTAATCATTCATGAACCTGTATTATTACCCATCTGGGCAAACTGTGGTGTGTTCTCTCTCCCTCTTGCCTCAATATGGAAACCCAGTCCTTGCAAATCAATAGCCCCAAGGCTTGGCACTATTTTTGTCAATTCACAGCTCGTAGTCACAGGGCTGGCAGAGTCGTGATGCTCGGCAGAAGGGGAATTTCACGCTGTTCGTGAAAAATAGGTCAAAGGCAATATGACTAATGCATCTCCCAGACAAGTGACGTGAATACACAAATACTGCAACCGCTCACCATGTATGGTCCAAATTAAGACAGATAGGTCAGTAACCCTCTTGCAATTGATGTTTTATGTCAGAATAAAGGCTGGGTTGGGAATAACTTATTTCAGAAGCTTGTTTGCTCAGAATTTTCAGCAAGAAATAACAGTAAGTTTTTTAACTAAAAAAAAAAAAATCACAAATGATAATGTTCTAATTAAGAAATACTAAAGTTTGAGATTTGTAGCGCACAATTAAGGAAAATTGTACGTAGAATCTAAATTATTACAATGCTGAAGGAATGTATAAAATATTACTAATTATTCTAGTGTTTACCTAGAAAGAATGGATGCTTCAGCCCAGCTAGGCAAATACCTTAAGAGCTCTCGGCTACAGGCATAGAACTTGCACTGGTGCTAGTCCCTTGGTGTGGATCTGAGGAAGAGACGGATCTCATACCTGTGCTGCACAGGCACAGACATTTTGCAGTCCACCCAAAATCTGCACTGACTCTTTTCCTTTATGGCAGGGTGGGGTTTTCCTTCTTTTCCAGTAGTTTATTGAATTATTTTATTCTGGTAGTTTCATAATTCATCGTTAGGATGGTTCATAATAATTTCCTTTGCTTATTTTTGCTGTTTTGATTAGATTTTGCTCTAATTCATACCTTTAGTGACCCCTATTTTTGCATACCCTCTCTAGCTCCTCTCTCCAGTGAGACAGGCAAATATTGGATGATGTAGCATTTCTGTCACGCAGCTCAGAGCATGCTCTGTCACTCCAGCAGTTCAAACTTGTGCTTTAATTAAAGCTTACCTGTGTAATGGATTGTAATGTACGCTCACTCCTGCTAACATCTGCTTTGTGGTTTGTGGGGTTTTTAATAACTTGCCATTTTGCGTAGGTAGAGCTAATGCTAATTCTGCCTCTTAAATTACTACTGAAATCTTGTGATACATTCAATTTAGGTACCATTTCCACATGGGGCTATTGGCTATTTCAGCTTGAACTTGGATGGAAGTGCAGAGATTTGTGTCAGGCTAGGAACAGTTTTTAGAGGATGAGTTCTGTACACTATGTTTCTAGTCTTTGCTCAATGAATCAGGCAATAAAAATGTTCATATTAACAATGTACAAATGTGCTCTTTAAAGAAAAAAAAAAAAAACAACCAAACAAAACCAAAAAACCATGATTGTGTTGTCTATTGAATTTCTTTTTGCATCCCAGTCAGCAAAAACCAGAAATAAAAAGCATTTTAAGTATGGTGAGTGAAGCTAGAACAGTCTAGTAAATTGACAGGGTACTTCAGGATGCAAATTTTAAGGGGGGAACAGTAATTATCATCTCTGAGAAAAGTCAACAATTCCAGTTTACCTTTGATTATGAAGAAATTGAATTAGAGCTGGCAAAATGGGATCATAAAGAATTGCAAGGGGGTATTCAGCTAGGGTTTTTTAAAGGGGAAAAGAACAAGTTATTTTTATAGCTTTTTGATAGGGGTATACATTAAATATGTGACTTCAGCTGACCAACAGCTACCGGATGTTCTAAATATCTTTTAAGTTAAAAATTATTATACTATCCTTCCTGGTCGTAACCTGTTGAGGGATGAACATATTTCAGGGTATTTTTGATTTACTTAAGGAACATCAAGTGCAGGATCACAGAATTGTACCATATGACTTGTTGCCATATGATTGAGTTACACATTATGAAGCATACTGCATATTATAGGATACTCGGTCTTGGGTTTACATCCCATGGTAAGTTCTTGTCAGTGCTAAACTGGACTGAGTAGATGAGCCAGAGGAGATACAGACTAAGGGGTAACTTCCTGGCTTGGCTAGAAGTGGCTTTAGTTCCCAGTTTTGGCAAGAATTGTCTAAAATTAGATCAGACACATGAACACAGGTAGATATTTGGTCAGTTGGTGGGCTGCTCTCAGGAAAATGCTTAGGGTCTTGTTTAGGCTCTACACAGAACTGGAATCAGGATGATGGGCCTAGGTTGTAATTAACAATGGGGTTGATTATAACAACATCCTGAGGTGTTCCACTGTTATGGTAATTGGGCCATGTAAATGAACCCCTTTGAATGACTCGCTGACCACTTCTGGACAGTAGGTAGTGATTCAGTGCATCCATGGTAAGGTTGGGACTAAAACCTTTCTTGGAGACCTAATGAAGTTGTGCCCATTTGTCAGCTTTAGTGGAGCAATGCTGTCAGGAAGTCCTGGTGCCAAGGAAATGGAAAAGCCCTAGCCTTAGGGAAATCCTCTCTAACGGGCATGCAGGTTGTCTCCCTTCCGTTTGCTAGCGGAATAAACAGACGTCCTTGAACTCTCTGCAGCTCTGGGTGGTTTTACACTGGGGCTGCTCCAGCCACTACTTGTCCTTCGCATTTATCTTCCAGGAGTTGTTAGTCTTGATGTGGACTTGTCTTCCATTTCTGAGATGAGTTGGGCCTAGTAAAATTGCCTGGTTGTACACGTGAAAAGGAGTCCATGTCTGTGGCCATATAATCAGAGTCTGAATGTTGGAAACTTCCTGCACCCATCATACACAGACTGGTTGATTTTTTTAATAACATCATTTTCCTTTCGCAATGAAGAGACTTCTACTTAATATTACTACAAAAAATGTGTTCCTTTTAATACCAGAGCATGAGAAATAGTAAAACTATTCTTGGTCAACCTACTTCACAGCGATTATGTTTCTTGAAGTTGAAAGATGGTGAAATAAAAGGAAGGGAGGAAGTTTCTTCTCACTGACAATATTGTTTTTCAGAAGTTTAAAAAAAAAAAAAAAACAAAAACAAACCTACCAAAAGTAGGTTTACCTAAAAAAGTAGTAATTTTACTTACCTAAAGTAGTAATTTAAAAAAAAAAATACAGGGTAAGAAGAGATGACTCTTAACAAAAGAGACACTTTTGTTAGCAGAAGAACATTTATTCCAGCCCTTGTCACATCACTGTATGTCGTCTGTGCACGTTATTTCCCATGACTTGTACAGTGCTCTACCCTTGCTTCTCCCAGATGCCTTCCTGGATCTCTCTATGGGAGGATTTGAATCTCATACATGTTTTAGAAGTTTTGGGTGTTGCTCTTGTATCTTGGATAGTTGAATTTGACCTACAGAGTATGAAGTACTTAGAGGAAAGCTGCTAGGTTAGAACTAATCAACTACATTGTCTCATTGTGGAAATGCTTAACCTAATTACAGTTGATGGTGCTGTTAGATGAGCTTAGAGATACAGAAGTCACCTCTAACTTTTGTGACAGACTAAACTGTCATTATACAATAACCAATTGGATTCTTTGTTGTCTGTAAAGCAAAAACAATTGGCTAGTGCCTGATAAAAGGACATTTTAGGCCATTGAAACTATCATTTTTTAAAACAATAGTTGCTTTCTATGAAGGGTGCCGTTCAGAGCTGGTTTGTCCCCACTATCCCAGTGCAGCCATTGGGATTTGGAGCTTCAGTATCTGTTGGGCAGAGGATAAATAAAATGCAAAAGAATGGGAAGCAAGTGAAAGAACTTTTCAAAACCTGCCTGCTCTTCTGTGAGTAAATCCATGTATGGTAGTTCTTCTGTGCTGTTTTAGGCTTTCATTGAATAAAAGGGTTCTGTGAAATGTTTTAGCATGCATGCTATATTGCAAATATAATATCAGTTAGAAATAACATGCATGCTGCCTGGAAATATAACCTAATTGGTATGAATTCAAAGGCTATATATATTTATATGGTTTTAGAGGGGGGGAAAAAAACCCTGTAGCTAGTGCAAAATACTATCAGCTATGGAAAATGATATAGGGGAAGCTGAAACAGAGCACATGCTTTGCTTTAACCTATATTAACTGTTTTTTGAGTGAGGGCTTTTATGAGTGCGTGGAGTTTCTCCCTAGAAATACAATCTGCTTTAAAGCACAATCGTCTGATAGCAAAAATGTTGACTAGGCCAGATCATCCTCACCCATTGCACCCACTGGGGGTGAGGAAGAAGATTCAATGGTTCTTCCATTGATGTGAGGTAGAGCACAGGAACAATCTCTTGGTATTCCCTAGAGGTAGGCTCTGCAATGTGCCCGTTATTTCCTGTGTTGCCCATAAACAGAACCAGCGCGACGAGGTTCACCACTTCCTACTTTTTCTGTCCAGAATAAACCATTCTGACTTCTTGCTTCACCATCTCTATAAACAAATTTGACCTTTTGAGGCGAGGTCTCCATTTACAGTCAAAGACAATATTAAGAGTATCAAAAGCCTGCCCCCCCCAGGTAGCAGTCACTGCACGCTACCTTGAGTAAGTGCCGCGACTGTTAGTGGCTGTTGTTGTTACTGGCATACCTTGTGTTCTTTAGACCCAAGTGTGTGTTGCTTCAAACCTTAATGAAATTCCACAGGGTACTGCAAGCAACACTGGAGGTCCTTAGCATCAGGACATGCTGTGTTTTGATCTGCCTTCCTCTTGACCAAAGGACTAAATGCTGAATCACAAAATTAAACTTGTTTTGTAAATTTGTCATCGTCTTAAGGAACGTGGCTTTCAAAAGCAAACAGATCTATGAAAATATAATTGATGCTACTATCCTGGGAAACTCTCCATCGTTATATTATACTTCATAGTTTACAAACACACCCACCCACCTTCTCTTGTGGAACTGAGGAATGCTTTATGTTAAACCAGTGACTGTCCTTTCTGTTTTCCCATCCTTAGTATTAAGTTCATCCTGCATGTGATACTTTGCTGGACTATTTGCTGTTTACTTGGAATAATTCTGCTTTGCATAATTCTGTAAGTCCAGATAAAGATCTCCTGGGCGATGCAGGGTCCATATGGGTTTATGCTTTCTTTCCAGAGCCAGTGCCAGCCCGCAGAGACTGGCAGAATGACACGGACAACAGCCCACAAGAACATCACTCCCTAGGGACCAGTCGACTGCTGTATCACATTACGGATGGAGACAATCCTCTTTTGTCGCCACGCTGCTCTATCTTTAGCCAAAGCCAGAGATTTAATCTAGACACAGAGTCTGCCCCTTCTCCACCAAGTGCTCAACCTTTCATGATGTAAGAAAATAGATTTTAATTCTTAGATATTTGAAATAATTTTTGTACAGTCTAGGATCTTTGACACTTCATGGTTTTTTCCAGTAACTTATGTCATAAAAAGGAAATTTTCATATGTTAGCATATTTTGACATGGTTTATTTGCAATATCAGAAACAGTTCCCTGCATTTTTCAGTAGTAACACAGTACAATAATGTTTGAAGTCTTTGTTAATTATAGCTAGTAAGGATAGTTTTAAATGTTAGTAATTAGTCTGATGGGTGAACATAAGGTAGAGAAGCGCTATCAAGGTATAATAGTAAAAATTTCTGCTGTAATAGAACTGTAGCTTGAGTCACTCCCTAGATATGAGAGTGTCATAGAGCATATGAACAGTCCATATATGGAATCTCCAGAAACCAAGCCATGAGTTTCAGTCAGAAATCAGTCTTTCTTAAAAGCTTATATACATAGTTGTCAGCTGCATATGAATAATAATCAGATCTGTCGACTTGCAACTGTAAAAAGTTAGAAACTAAAACTGCCTTCAAAATTATAATGTTTATGGCCAGTAATAAAAAAATCTCCCTGAGCTTACCTTTACAAATCCTGTCGTTACAGTCTCCCGTTACAGTTGGAAGATTTGTGAAGTAAGATGCGGGTGTTAAATATAAATATGGGATTGGGTTGTGACCTACTAGATTAAACTTTTGACAAATATTCAGAAATCCCACAATTAATTTAAAAAGAGTGAAGGACAGATGGTGAACTCATTAGTTACACCCTGGGGGTACCTCCAAGCAAAAGGAATTGTTTTATGCTTACTTTGGAAAACTAAACTGTGTCTGTCCTGTGAAAGAAGCCAGCTGCAAATTCTGACGTGCTAGGAAAGCGTTAAGCGTGCCTGAAGCAAGGCATGGTCCGCTATAGCTGGTTCTTTGATCCAGCTAGTATGCTCTCGGCTTTTGCAGGCCAAGAAGTTCTTCTAGATGTAACTGTGAAGACTGCAAGGAACCACAAACAGTAGCGCAACTTACCAAACATCTTCAGAGTCTGAAGAGAAAAATTAGGAAGTATGAAGAAAAGTTTGAGCAAGAAAAAAAATACCTGGTAAGATAATAATTGAGAAGATAAAGGGAAATGCTACGAGAGGCAAGCAAGAATCCCAGGGTATTTAAACTTATGCAAAACAATAGGAAAAGGGGTATTTTTGGTAACATGAAATAGGGAAATAATGAGGGGGAATATCTTTTTATCACCGTTCAGTGTATGCAGTAGTTCCGAGACTCCGATTTCCATTTTCTTTGGGTTCTCTTTTTTGCACAATGCCCATCTTCTAGATGTGTGAGAAGTGTGAGTCAGTGGAATGCAGCTGACCAGCTTGTGAACCCAGTGATTCAAATGAGGGAAAGCCACTTCCTTACTTTGTAGAACTTATTTACTTGGAAAACTGTGCAGGTGCCTTCAGCCAGGCAAACTCCTGCAAACCCCCCAGAGCGTCGGGCTCTGCAGAAGCTGACGGCAGAAGTCAGAGAACTAAAAACTGTGGCGTGGTGCTGGGGGGCTGTTGGAGGTCAACAGTGTGGTCTCGTACCAAGCTAGTTTGTGTGATGTGAGATGTGCAGTATAAACATACCAAAACATCCGTGATGCTAAGGATGTGTACAATATGGGACGCCAAAATGAGAATTCAGTAAATTGTATCTTTCCTTGGAATCTCACCGACTGCAAACTTAATGTACAATTTTGAATTGCACTGCCCTATGGTCATTGTATACTCTTAGGACTAAGATTTCATACTTAGTCATCACATGGTAACCAGAAAATAATTCATTTCAGTGGTTTAATTTTGCAAAAATGCTTTGCCATTTTAAATATCTGAGTTTTGAAGATCCGGTATAAAATGATTTTGTTGGAGGCAATTTCTAAATGCAAAGGAAGAACTGAGATACAAAACTTTTGTTGTTTGTTGCTTTTGAAATCACTCTGTTGGCCAGGATTTTTTCATTTGACTCGTCAGGCAGCTCAGTTGAAAAGTTTAAACTGCTGTTTTCCAAGAGAATCCCTGTCTTAAAGCAGTAAGGGCGTATACCTGCAAGGGACAGAGTGCTTCAGTGCCTGGAAATCACTTGGGAACTTGACTAACGTTAGGTATTCCATCAGTCCTTTTGAAGTCACTGAGATTACTTATCCAATTAGTCAAGGACTTCCATGTTATTTTAAGGATCAGACCCAAAATACTCGGATCCATGCAACACTGTGCCACAATGGGAGAGAATAAGGCATGATACATTAGTCCCGTGATCAAGTCAAATGCGCTGCGTGACACTGATACAGTGCAGTCGGAGCGAGGATGCTGTGTGTGGATAGGGTTTTATCTGCTTGATTGTATAGCCATCAATTCCTCCTTTTTTATTCTTCCTTTACGTTCAGCCTTCACACGGTGACAAGACTTCCAACCCTGAAGTGCTGAAGTGGATGAATGATTTGGCCAAAGGTCGTAAGCAGCTCAAAGGTACAGAATAGCATGTCATTTCACTTTATTGCTGAAGCTTTCGGAAGTGTGAGTGTACCTGGAATGTTTTAGAGTTAGTTTTCTAAGCTCGGTGCTCTGCTTATTTTTCACCTGTGCGTGGCAATAAGTCTCCCAGTGACAACAAAGGTATTAGGTGGTGTGACTTGCCTTGATTCCTGAGAGCAGGGATGGCAATAAGCCGTTCAACCCTCATAGCAGGGCTAAAAAGGGGCAGAGAAAAAGACATCATCTCTCCCTCATAACTAAACATGCCTGCAAAAGGCAGTGTTCGTCTGCATATTCTCATGAGTGTCTGAAATACAAAGTTAAGTGTCCTTGTAATAGTACAAATGTAGGTGCAAAATGTTTCTTTAGGACTGAAGTCACACAACTCTAAAGCTCTATTGTTTTTATAATAAAAATTAATTTTTTTCCAGATAGATTTGGTCTTGAGGGTCAAATTTTGCCCTGACTTTCTACATACCACTCTGTCAGAATCAGAGTATTGGTATAACACAAGCTTGCCCTCAGGGAGGATGTAGCCAGGGCTGGTTGGTTTGGGTTTTTCTAAAAGTTATTTATAATTTATCTAAATCTTTATCTCTGCATTACGAATGGATTCTCACTACTAATTAAATTGTAGTATTATGTTCATCTCTTGCTTTGGAAATATTTAAGAATGTAGATATAGAGGGTGTGAGTGTGGTAAGTAAAGAATTAGAAACTCATCTTTCAGGAAATTTCTTCTGGAAATTTCTCCCTTAGTATCTAAGCTGCATAATGACTAGACTTTAAAATTCTTTCCCCATTGACCTCCGTGTTACAAATCCAGGAAGGGCAAATGAAAGGAAATGGCCAAACTGCATAGTTAACTTTCTGAAAACTCTCTGACTCAGCCATTGCTTCCGCTAGCCAGGGGGTCTGGCTTTCATAGATCAGCCCCACCTTCACACCCTAAATGCGTGAACAGTGATTTTACTATCCTGAATAATGATACCACTTTCAAATGAAGCAAGATTCATGATGATTCATAGTGTAATTGAAATGGAAAAGCACTCAAGTGCTTGTAGGTCTTTCTTCAAGTTTGCATGGCTTGTCCATCATGCCTAGCTCTATGAGTTTAATAAAAATTGCTTTTTTCCCCACCAGCCTGGCCTGCATCCTCAGACTGTCACAACTGAAAATCATGTTGCTGTTTCTTCATAGATTTCACTACATTTCACACATTTGGAGCCATCAATCTCCTGCCTTGCCCAAGGTCCTTCACCAGCCAGGCATACTTTAGGAACAAAGCCTGGTTTTACAGGAGCTAATTCAGACCTCAGTTCAACAACTCCCTTTTTACTCTGTGTAGGTCCCTCGAGCTCCGTGGTCTTTGGCATGCTGTCAAGCTAATAGACTTACACACTTTATTGCATCCAGGCAGGTTGCTGACGGTGATGCTAGGACACTGTAACCTGCATGTCTTCTGCTGGCTTCCTCAGATGTTTTTCTGCAAGGGAAGTCGTTTAAGCAAAGGGCTGATTCTCCTTGCGAGGACCAGCTCAGCAGCCTGGCTGGGATGGCGCTGCGGCCTCCGGAAGGGAGGGTATGGCTTAAATTGTGCAAGAGGAGAGGGAGGTTGGTTAAGCAGACCTGGAGTAGATGGCTCCAGCGTCCCGGCAGCTGGCACGGCGGGCTCTGCAGCACAGATCAGACTCCCCAGCCCTTCTCCAGGGGAGGCCTTCCATCTCCTCCTCACTTGCACAGCAGCACAGGCGGGCAGGCAGGCACGGCTGGGTGAGAGTGGGGCGGATGGCTGTGGAAACACTGCCCTGTGCCCAGGAAGGCACCTGTGAAGGGATGCATCCTCAGACAGCAATCCCCACAGCAGGCTTGGACACGTTCTTACTTCCCCAGACGTCTGATCAATTGGGAGTGCATGGGTTTAGTGAGGAGCAAGGAGGAGAGAGAGCGAGCTCTGCTTCCATATCCCAACCACACCAAACCTCCTATAAATACTCTCCAGTACTGTTTGTCTTTTTAAGCCCCTTTCCTAACCTCACTCCCACTGAAAATCTGCACTGACTCCTGCCCAGGCCCCGCTCTCTAACCCGGTGCCTCCTCAGCCCTCGCCCATGGTGTGGGTCAACCTTTCATGTCAAAGATGGGCTTGGAGGCAAAAAGGAGTATGCACATGCCGTAAGTCTCGTTGGCCTGGACACCTCTCATCCCTTGACCGCTGGGATTTTTTTTAACCAGGTGAAAGACGAAGTGAAGCAGAGTTACTTTCCTACACAGCTGTGGTACGATAATAATTGTAGGCAGGAAGTAAGGATGTTTTCTTCTTGTAGTGTCGGAAACTTCTTTTCAAGTATTTCTAGTCTGTTTACTCGCCAACTAATTCCCCTTTCAGAGCTGAAACTCAGAATGTCGGCAGAGCAAAACTGTACCTCTAGAGCACCCCAAAGGCACGATCATGGCGAAAGCACTGGGACCTCTAAGGAAGCTGGGACACAGGAGGCTGCAAGCACGGAACCAGCTCCCCCAGTGGAAGAAACCATGGATAGTGTATTGAGACGATTAAAGGAGAAAAGACAACACTTTAACCTTCCCGAGACGATTAAGGTATTTAACAAGTGTGTGTTTCTTTCAGAACTTTATCACCTAGGGCAGATACTAATTGCTGCATCTCAGGGGAACGCTGGTGGGTGTGCATCCTGTGCCTTCTGGCACTGCAGTGCGCTTTCTCTGGAGCCCTAGTGCAGCTTTCTGAAGGGGGTTTTCTGTGAGGAGTTGCACAGAACAGGAGGCACAGAGGGTTTTTTCAGATAGCGCTCAGCACATTTTGCTCAGGGGTGCATGTGTAAAACTGCCAGGCGCTGCCGAAACCTGCCTGCTTGAGGTTGTGTGCACAGGAAGCGCCCGTCCCAGTGTACTGAAGGTGGTGACAGCAAAAGCGGCCCTGAGTCCGCAGAAATTGTGTGACTAAAATGTTCCTGAAGTTATTTTGATGGTGAAGTTCCCCTCTCACCTGAGAAATGCTGAAAGCCTCTGCCCAGACCACATGGGTGGCACAAACCATCCAGGCTGCTTTGCCCCTCTGATCTCACACGTTTGCTTGTGCTGGTACTGCCCCTGCTCTTCCACGTTCTCAAATGCCCCTCTGAATTTAGGAGCACTATTCCATGAAACGTGCCAGCTTGGCTGGGCAACTTACTTCTGTTTTTAAACTAGTACAGGTTTTAAAATTGTGCTCTACCTTCACGCTACAGGGACTGTCTGAAGCTGTTGTTCCGCAGTATGTAGTGTCCATAAAAATACTTTTTAGGGGGCTACTTTTGCTGTCAGATGGTGTTGCCACACAGCCAAGCAGGACAATAAATACTGTCCTCAAATGTACCTAAGATCTAATTGTTGACAGTAACGTTTAGAGTCTGGCTGATGAATGAAAAAGGGGAGGGGGTGAGGGGAACAAGGGGGAGTGAAGAAGAACTAAATGATAAACTATGCAAGAACTAAGAAGTGATTCTGGGTGGGTTTCAGTAGCAGAAAGTACCCAACAGAGAGAAATTTTTTGTTTTATTTTTGTCCCTCTTCTTAGTTCTTAAACAACTAGGTACCATGTAAAAGCTAGAACTGTGCATAACGATGCTGTGCTTCCACGGTCTTGAGCTCTGCATACATGACTGACTTTTTAATTGTTTCTTTATATAAATTGCTTTTTTAAAAATCTGAAATGGAAAAAGTGTTTCATAACCAGAACTCCTTTGTAAGAAAACAAAGGATGACAACAAAGCCATGCTGTCCTGTATATAGTCCTAAAATTCCAACACTGCAGTCTGTCTGATAATATTTTCAGTTGTTATTTTTTCTGTTGTGCAAGGAGTGAGATCAGGTGACACCAAAGCCGATGTCAGTGAGGAAATCCTGTCCATAAAAACTCTTACAAGAGCAAGTCAGGGGTGGGTCTCTGTCCCACTTCTTTTTCTGTCAACTGGGCTTCTGATTTTCCAAGACAGAACCTCCTAAATCTGTGCGATGGCAGTGAATTCTGTAATGTAAATTAAATATTTGCACAAGTTAATACTTTCAAATATTTTTTTTTTAAAGATGATCTTGTTTTTTTCTTGCATTCTTATAGGGAGAACTTGTGTTGAGAGGAGCGTCTGTTTGTTAGCAAAGGTGTTTGATAATAGTTAATACAAAACTGCTAGGGAACAGAGGCTTGAAAAGGAATAATAATATGAAATCAAATTGATCCATTTAAAAATTATCTATTTTATTAGATCCTTAAGTATAATGTTAAAAATGATTGGGTTTTTGATTATGAGTCATCTTGGACTTTTGGGGGGAGAATGAGGTTTATAGCACTGATGCTATAAAATGAATCAAGGATGTCTGCTGGCTACAGCAAAGGTCAAAGGCTGCATTTCAGCTGTGCGTAACTTTGGTGTCACTGTAGGTACTTTTTATGTGAACATTTTATTTGGTATATAACGTTTAGATCCCATACCCGACTTACGTGTAGTTGTCGTCTTCTTTCCTTACATGCAACCAACAACTTTTGTCTTATATTTAGTTTGAAGATTTGCAGTCTGTTCCCCAAGGCTTTTCTCAGAGCGGTTACCTTTATGTATCTGCCCTCTCATTACTGAATTACTGACCCGCTTCAGTTCATCTTTTCCTTGACTGTGGAGCAGGGGTTTTATTTAATTTCATGCTGCTTTATGCTGCCTGCGATCCTAAGATGTCTTAGACAATTCCATAGTTGTGATTCCACCCGCCTTCTCTGATTTTGAAATCCTCAGACATTTCAAACTTAGCTGAATACCAACCCATCTTGAGATTGCTAATAAAACGAGCTAATGAAACAGGCCCAAATGCTAAACCCTCCTGAGATTGTTTCTCATGTGTAAAATCAATATTAATGATCACTCCCTGTTTCCTCCTAACCATTCCGCTGCTCCAGGCTTAATGGTTTTTGAAAGAATTAACCTTGTATTAATCGCAGAACTAGCAATAAGTAAACCAATTAGCTACTTCATAGTACTCCTACGTTGCAGTTGGCAGCTCTTCTCAGTGTGAATGAGGGATAATTTTGGAGTGATTCATTCAAGCAGACCTTTCAGGCAAAAAGATTCGTGGTTCTGCACTGTTTCTGCATTTGGGCAGCAAACAAAAAGG
>NW_010234096.1:0-12972 GCF_000690775.1 Eurypyga helias | reverse complement strand
CTGCTGAAGTTAACAGCGAGGCACTCCTTTGATATTCGAAGAGCACTACTTCTTCAGGTCTTCATATATTTTCGAAAAGTAGAGGCTAATCATTAAAAATACTTCTCCAAGCTGTCAATAAAAACCCCGGTCATCAACTTTCTGCAGAATGGCACCCTGCCCCCGCCCCAGATCCATCATACATGACTTCACTGTGATGGCCGAGCTCCCCTCCAAACCTCCCAACACTTGGCCCCAATTCATGCCGATCCGTTGTGATCCGGCAAGGACTGTGGAAAAGCACATGAGCTGCACGTGCTTCTTGCTGTTCTGACCCAGATGAAAATCTGTGTGTGTCAGGAGCAGATCTTGGAAAGAGGGGGAAGGGGAGAGGAGGAGAGGAACAGCAGTTAAGCAGTGTGCCCCCAGCCACGCGTGTGTCCGTGCGTCGCCAACGCTGACAAGTCGCGCTGTGGGGAAATCAGCATTCATCTTTCTGGAGCCGGTGGTTCATGCTGTGATTTTTGAAGAGAATTAAACGGCTAGTGTAAGCTGTTCAGCCTGGCAGAGCAAGAGCTGGGGCCAAGGGAGAAAGCCCACCTCGGTTCCCGTTGTTCCTTCCTGCAGCTTCCCCATAGCGGTCCCACAGATGCACGCTGTCCAGCCGTGGTTTCCTGCTGGCTGATCAGATCAGTCTTCCGTTTCATTTTACGGGTGAGAGTGCCTTTTTCTAGTACGCTCAGCATTTACAGGGCGTTAACCGTGGTATCACGGTGACTGGATATTTAGGGATTTCGCTGTGAATCTATCATTCGCCTCTGTAAGTGCGTTGTGTTTGCACAGCTGAAGCTTTCTGCTCTTTATTCCTTATCAGCCGAGGTAAATCTGTTTGTCCTGATGAATAATTAAAAAGTAGAGGAATGTCCTCTCTGCATTTTTGCAAGTTTCTGAATATTTTGTCTAGAACAGTGGTTGTTCTCATCTGTTACAACTAAATCATATTTAATATATAATGGGGACTGCTGTCAATGTTTCATGAACTGATCTGGCAAGTAGAAGTTAACAACATACAGATCCCATTAATTGACTTCTCCCTAGGACAGATGACAAATATTTCTTTAGCTTTTCAGTTACAAACACTATTCATAAATGTTACCTAAAGGCTGGAAAATGTGCTAGGGAAGTGCTGCACCGATATCTGCGGGCCATCAGTGCCAACACCTTCTGCTCAGACGCTGCAGTCGTCTTTTGTGACCCTGCCTTCCCAAGACCCAACCCATGAGATATACCCCATGTCCACGCAATTTGGCTGTGGAATTCAAGCAAAAAACTCAGCTTATTTAGACCTTCTGTCAACCGGTATTCCCAGAAAAAAATTCAGATGCAGGCTCTGATTGAGCAACACATGAAGATTCTTGTCTTTATTTACTCATGCCATGGTTTGTACCCACTCCTGATGAGGAACGGGGTGTTCTGTCAATAGTCTGTACTGCTTCCTGACTTTAAGCTTGTTAAAATGTTTTCGTAGAATAGTAATTTTGAAAGAAATCAAGGCAATCAAGTATTAGATCTTTATACAATGTCATTAAGAAAAATAAGATTCCAGTCTTAAGGTACTTTTTCATTTATGCATCTTGCTCCAGAAGGGGCACAAGCTCAGGCCACAGAGACTCCACTTTGGGCAGACAAAGTGAATCGAGTGTTTTCCCCTGGAAAAGGCCTAACTGAACAGCCACTCCCCTCGGTAGAAACACCTCCTACCTCTCACCAGCCCTGCATTAGGCCTGAGAGGGCAACGTGTTTTATGAGTCATTTAAAACTTCAGTCATGTAAATCTGGACTCTCGTTCTTGCTAAGTCAGCACCAAGTCCCGGTTGACCTCAATGTGGGCAGAAACATAATTCATTATTAACGTTTATCTGGGGAGAATAGCTTATTAAAGAGATACCTACTAGTACCCTTGTCATGAAATCCTGACTCATGGTCTCATAAATAACTTTTTAAAATAGGATATGACAAAAAAGCAAATGGCTTTGGAAAAAATCAATCTTCAGAAATGTCTACTATATTTTGAGAGTATTCATGGACGACCTGTAAGTATACCATGGACAGATAAGTAAATTAAAAATTATCTAACTTCACTAACATATTTTTGGACTTGTGTATCAAAGATATTTAGATGAATTTTACATGATTAACATAATTTTAGTTATTTCAAATTAATCTTCAGGTATAAATGTTATTGCCTGATACTGATGAATTTCATTTATATTTTTAAAGATAAAATAAAAAGGCAAGTTTCTAGTAGCCCTGGATCACTCCTCATGATTGGAAGCTGCAGGTCTTGATGACCCAGGTGGAAGGTTCTGTATCCACCGCACACCTGGCTCGTGCGTTCGGTAGCTGGGCTATGATGCATGGAAGGTTAGAATGGTTAGCAGCTGAGCAGGGTACCATCTGAGACGTGAAACACACAACTGATGTCATCTGTGTTTTCCTTTATTTCACAGTAGCCCTTAAAGCTATTAATTGAATCCCTTTCAAGGGACATCACTGCTGAATGTAGGTACAAAACAAAAAATTGCCACCACTGGTGAGATGACGATTTGAAAATTTGTCTGTACACAACAGAGGGATTCCTGTTTGATGTCTGTCACTGTATTCTTACGACTGTCTCTGTTTCTGGCTAGCGATTGTTGTGGTAGAGGGAAAGGGGGAGTGACACCAGCACGTGTCCAAAAATACGCCAGCTCTTAAAATTATGATGTGAATCTGGTCTTTCTGCATCCTGGATAAAATTATTGTTGCCCATCTTCTTTGGGCTTGGAATGAGAACTGAGGGATGGAGAGAATATATATAGGAAGGTTATGAAGACATTCTACTTCCTAAGAAGGAGAACAAAAAAGAAATTGAGATACTACAGTGATGTAGAGGTGACAGAGACTTGAAGATTCAAAGAGAATGATAGGGCTTGCTTGGTAGCATGGGATACAGAGCTAAGAGGATGCTAAGGCCTAAGGAAAGAGGTGATCACCGATACTAAGCAGCCATGAGGGAATCCTAGATCTGCCAAACAGCTCTGACTTCAGCTCACAGAAAGCTCAGGAACTTTTTGGGTTTGCTTTTTTCTTTTCAAGCAAAGAACAAAATTCAGTTCTAGACGATGTCACTGTAATTGTAGAAACCTCTACAGTACAGAGAAAACCCATCAGAAAAAATTATCAAGGTGCTGCATATCCAGAGTACTATGAATGCAGCAGCCTTGACACACAGCGGAGAGTGCTGGTGAGGATGTCTGCTGATGTATGGTGTGGGTGAGCACCGACTCCATCCAGACTGACCTGAGCACAGTCAGACACAGAGGGCTCTGCCTAGGTTTAAAACAGAAAATGATCTATTCTGGGTTGTTTGGCATGCCTGGAGCTTTTATGTGTTGCAATCAAATGGAACATGAAGTCTGGGGAAGAGCAGCAGGACAGCCTGGCATTCTGCAGTGGCGCATGCCTCTAGAAATACTCCCCTAACTACTCAGCCAGATGGACGTGGTGTCACCGACCTGCGTTTGCCTGCTCCCACCCTTACCAGGTACTCATTGTTCCTGAGCAGCTCTGGGCACCAGCCCGTGTCTCTTCAAAGCTGCCGTGTGCTCGCTCATCCGCCCGGTGTAGCTGGGCTTCCATGGAGCAGCGCAGCTGGGGTGCCGAAAGACGGTGACGTTGGACCCAGTGGGTGCTGATAGACATGTGTGTTCAGGAGCAGAGGCTGAGGGTGAACTCGTGTGCAAGTGGCTCTATTTTGATATTGAATCACTGACAAACAAGTTGTTTTTCTGGTGTTGTGGGGGTTTTTTGTTTTGTTTGCTTGTCTTGTGGGATTTGCTCTTTTTTTTTTTCCTTAATATATTAAGTTGCCCTAGTGCAAATACTCACCATAACCTTTAGGTTTGTATTTACAAACATTTGTGGCTGGAACGGGCTATTAATACCTGATTTAAAATAATATCCTCCTCCAAATCAATGCTCTTAGTGCTCATAAAAGAGCAAGGCCAAAATAAACGAACAGGTGGTTAATCCCACGTGTGGAAGGCAGTTCCAGGGAGAGGGATGCACAGAGCGATCCTGCATGGAGCCAGCTCTGTCACGGAGGCTGCAAAGCTGCGTTCTCGGTGCTCTCCATCCCGCTGGGCTGCTGAGTGTACTGGCCCAGGCAGCCTGCATGTCCCTGTAGCCAGCCTGTTGCCGTTGCTGGAGTTAGGGAGAGAGATACCAATGCAACGCTCCGTAGGCACGTATCCCAACTCCTACAGCCTGCAGGAAGAGCCAGAGAATAGTCTGCCCCCTGCCTGGGTGGGGTGGCTCAGGGAAATGAGGAAGCTGCATTGGGTATTTCCCATTAGAAAATAGATTACCATTTTCCTTTTTAGAAATTGTATGGATTAAAGCACAGTTGCCATGGAACATGTAACGAAGCAAAATACATGTCAGGCCACGCTCTTCTGACACCATTCTCAGCTTTACAGGGGCAAATGAGAAATTTATATATTTATTTTTTATTTTAGAGGGGTATATTTTTCTGTGATTTCTCTTTAGGTAACTAAGCAAGAAAAGAGCCTGATGAAACCACTTTACGACAGATACAGAATTATCAAGAAACTTCTCGCAGCTCCATCTTTGATCACAACAATTGTAAGTTGGAAAGAATTTATACTTATTGTCAAGAAAACACTAAATTCTGTGTTTGATTTGAAACTGCAAATTCCCTTGTCTTACTTAGGAGCTTTGCTCCATGGAGTTTTTATGTTTAAGCCTTAGTTTCAAAAGCTCAGCCTTTCTTCTGAGGATGAGGGAACCTGAGGAAGACAAGGACATCACTCTGTTTTGGTAGTTAACAGTTGTAGTTATAAAGCTTTGGAATCTCGACCTCCAACTCTCATTACAGGCAGAATTCCTGGCCGTAATACAAACGGTAGATGATATGCAAGATGAGCACAAGTTCCAGTGAGACTGCACTGCTTACATAAATACAGAACGTGCTTTAAAACTTTGCTGCTTACACAGGCTTTTGATTAAACAGAAATAAATTGCAGGCTGGAGATACTCAGAAGCAAGGCCAACTTGTGACCTATGGAGTCACGGTGGACAACACACGGTAACTCAGGGGGCCCCACGAGACTGCCCCTGAACAGGCTTGGGTAGACCTGGGTAAAGCTTTCAATGTGTGTAGTGTGTTCAGTGAATGCTTCCAGGAAGTTAGAGCCTCATTCTTTACATTGTCACCCTATTAATTCTTCGCCTTTTAATGTAAACAACTAATTTAATAATGCTTTACATTTTACAAGCAGGAGGAGGAAGACTCAGATGAAGGCCATTCTCAAAGCAGCCACGAGTTATCATCCGGTCCAATATCCTGCCTCCCTGTCGAAGAGCACCTGTGTTACTCCCAGGAGGAGAGTGAGCCCGCCTATGTTTCACCTCTGGACGAAAAGAAAGTTTTCAGGCAAACAGCTTTGTCGATGTCCAATTTACACGAGGCAACAATGTAAGTTCTGTCTTTTTTTCTTTTTCTTGACCGTTTTAAAATATTTCATGTAGTCTTTGTACATGAAACATGCTCTCTGCTTACTGCATGGGAATATTCTGTACCAAAGAAGTGATCCAGGGTTTTCTTACGGGAGAAAAGAGGCAGAGAATAGTTGTTGTTTGGGCAGCATACCTGTGGCTTGAACGGTTCAGTCAAAAAAACTACTGAAGTCCATGCAGAGAAAGGTGGAGGGTTGGAAGCAGAGAGGAGAAATAACTACACGTACAGGGTGGTAGATACAGCGCAATGCACAGTGAAGCTGTGCAGACCCACCTATAACTGCTGCATCTAACTACTCATGGTCTTACAAACCGGTCATAAAACACAGCACAGTTCGGCCAGTCTGCTCCGCTGTCTGTGTCCTGGGTTTGATCGTGTGAGCGGTGTAAAAATGCCAGAGGCACAGAGAGCAACAGCTGAGCTGAGTGGCAGGCAGTACATGGTCACATGGGAGGCCTAGCTGATTAGGCTCTACCAACACTGAGAGTAAATAGTGATGGTCTGGTTTTCTGTGTAACTCAGCTATGTATGCAGTAGTTTGCTCACAAATGCTGTGAGGATATTTCTGAGCTGCTTTTTTTTATTATGGAAAAAAAAAGTACCAGCTGGCATGTCATAGCAGAATTCTTTCTCGACTTAAAAGCCTTGTTCTCCAAATACCAGCTAAAATATGATCTCCAGAAATGTTGATTCTGGGTACCACTAGCATTTCTACTGCATCACTCTAATGTTTGGCAACAGCTGCTTTTAGGACTGGGGATTAGATTTTGCCTTTACTAATTCAGTTGCAGAGATGCAAAGCATTTCCTGTGAGATGCTGAGCCCTGTCAACACCATTAATGCCACACAGAATTGAGACCACTAGCAAGGCTCCGTCCTGAAAGCTTCCTCTCCCGTGCTGACTGCACAGTCCCTGCCTTCACTTTATTAGAAGGGTGAGAATAGTGGTCAAGGGGAAGGAGCGTAACTTTTGTCGTGTGTGGTGGTACAGCCGGTTATGTCTGTAGTTGGAGGGCCACGGTGGAATGTCTTGGGGCACTGAGATCAGCGCCTGCCTTAGGCCGCTTATTCCCCAAAGGCACAGCTTTTGCAGTGCTTCCAAGGCCTTGGGGGTTTCACGTTGTCTCTGTTTCACAGGCCGGTTCTGCTTGAACATCTCCGGGAAACACGAGCAGATAAGAAAAGGCTTCGCAAAGCTCTGAGAGAGTTTGAGGAACAGTTCTACAAACAGACAGGAAGGTAAGCAGCCAGCTCAGCAAAAGCCCACGCCTCCTCCCTTCGGGCTCCTTTGTGGCGGCGTTTCTGCGGGGGGGTACTCGTAGGTGAAGAGGCCAAAGAAGCTGCAGCTGGGGACTGGAAGATCCCATGGAGGTGCCTGGTCTCTGTGGAGATGTCCATCTCCCTGCTTAGTTCCTCCAGGATGTGGGCATGCCTGAGGAGGACCTGGATCTGGGGATCTTCTGGGACATGCCTGCAACGGGTACAACCCCCACCTCAGCACAGGACCTCCCCTGAGCTGAAGGGAGGCTGCTGAAGAGTGTTTCCAAGGATGTCAGCCTGCAGGGATTGCACCTGGCAGTTGGGCCTTTTTTAAAGGGCAGCTTTAAAACCAGAAGCCACAGTTTCTTCCAGTCGCAGATAAATACTGGCTATTTTTTGCTCTGTTTATCCTCCTCCATTCAGCAAACCTGGTTGCTGAGAACTGCGGAGAACCTTGGCAGGTAGCATTCTGGTAACAGTTTTCAAAGCACTTTCAATAATGTTTCTGCATAATTGAGAATGAAGTAGTTGTGCCAGCAGAGCTGAGAGGAAATAAAATCACCTGGAATATGAAAATTCAGGATTTTAAATACTATTATTTCATTTCTGTATAGGAGTGCTTTTATCTTCAGTCACCTACAGTTAGGATTGGGTTGGATTTTTTTTTTTCTCATTAGTTGTTGCAGCAATAATTTTAAAGACTGCTCCTCCTCTTAGTCATAAAAGTGATGGCACTTTTATTTGCTTTTCATAGGAGTCCTCAGAAAGAAGATCGGGTGCCAATGGCTGAGGAATATTCGGAATACAAGCACACAAAAGCCAAAATCAGGCTCTTGGAGGTTCTCATCAGTAAGCACGATGTCTCCAAAACGATTTGAAGGGAATGCAATGCCGTGATACTGTTCTCTAGCAAAAAACCAAGCGACTGAATAGGTAATGAAAAAAGAGGAAGTAAACGTAGAGGTCTTGGTCTGCTGCACAATTACTCGACACACTGCGAGTCGTGATGCACTTTACCAGTGACACTAGCTGGGATGAGCGAGGACAGCAATATGCAAGGATGTTAAGCACGGGTGAGTGGACTATAGTATATATTTTTTTTCCTTTTGAAAAAGCCTTGAAGTGCACTGTGAGAATGTTAGAAATTAAAAGGACATTGAAGTATTGTAGATCCTCAGCTGGGTCTGTTCTTAGTTTTAAAAAGTGTGAGGAAACGCTCTCCAGGTTTTTAGTACATCTTAGCACAGGATAACGTTCCACACATTTCTTTCCAGAATTAACACTCACTACAATTAACTATTCATGTCAGTTCTCAGTGTGCTGATGCACCAGATAAGGGAAACATCAACTTAAAGCAAATGAAGGACAAAACTGGTGGACGTGCTGTCTCTCTCAAGACAGAGTCGCCCATCAATTCCAGTAGCTTCAAAGGTAGGTGCCTGCAAAGAACCAGTGCCAAGATTTGGTCTAAAATCCTGGGAGGAGAGCAGAGTGATGCTGCCTATGCAAAAATAAAAGGACAAAACGTGACTGCCAAATGGAATGATCAGGTGGTGGTTTAGAAATCAGAGGGAGTGTCTGGCAAAATGAAACAGAGACGGTTTAGCGGGAAGAGACAGAAGAAATGTACTGTCCTTTTCACTATGGTTCACAGGACCTGGCTCATGGTACTTCAGATTCAGTAGATGATAGATCAACAATGTGCTATTTTTTATTTCTGTATTAACCTTTGCACTTTGTTTTGCCTGACGCCAACACATTTGCTTCTCTAACTACCAAAGCTCGTTCCGACGCATGCACTTTGTAAATCGCCAGCGTAGCTCTCGTGTTCTGCATTGCCACGTGTAAGTTAAAGCGAGACTAGAACACTGCGTTGTGCTCAGATATTTTGGATAGATAAAGTACGCGGTATATAAGTGGGTGTCACAGTTATCTGATGAGGAATGCTAAACTTCCTGTTTACTAAAAATAAGATGATAAAAGATATTTTTTGGAATTATGCATTTTTCTTAACTTTTAGAGAGCACCATGCTTTGTAATATTAAGGAGATTTCTTTTCACTATTTGTGATAAACAGTTTGTGTGAAAAACAGACTATTAACAGAAAGATTAGCAGTGGGTTTTGTACTGGAAATGAAAAGCAGGGAGTCTGGGAAATACCTCGCCCAGATATAAAAGAAGGAAGAAATTAAAAAAAACCCCACCCAAACCCCAGGACTTGAATAAGTTGAATCACTTTTAGTGTTTTGCTTTGACTGTCATTCTGTACTGACCCCACCTAGTATAAAGCAACCTCTTTGCTATCTGGGTAAGAAGGTTTTCATTTTTTGAAGCCTGTTACGTACCAACCCTGTCGGTACTCCTCCTGCGTGCAGCGGCTCGGCATGGCTCTGAGGAGGTACACGCTTTCAAGGAGTTCGGAGGAGGAAGCACGAACGCTAAAAAAGGAATTTTTTATTTCTGAGGTTTGTCGTTTCAGTGTACTGACTTAATAATTTGTAACTTAACTTTTATGAATCAGAAGTGGTCTCCTTCGTAAATCTGTTTTAATTAAAGTCATCTAGAGCAACAGGAACAGATACAGAGCTATTTGAAGTTTACAAACTACATCTTTGATAAGGGAAAATGATTTCATGACATGTATACAATTGATATTAAAATGTAATCTATATATTCTATATGATTGTATAATATTTTATACAACAGTACAAATAAAATATTTTTCTATTATATTTATTATGTCGAGACACAGTTTCTGTTTTCAGTTAGCTAATATAAATAACATAAATAACACTGTCAAACAACACGTTGGAAGTGCTGACATGTCTAGGCTCTGAAATTTAAATCATGCTGCAATTACAACCTTTCATGCTGTTTGGAGTTACCCCAGTATTCGTTCAGTAGTTAAAACGAATGCATATTTAAACACCATTTAGAAGCCGTTATTTTTATTTTGCTAAAGCAGTTTATATAGGTTTTTGTTACGTTTGGCAAGAAACAGAAAATTTTTGCAGCATCTAGGTATAAACGGTTGCCAGAAAGAAATCCAGGACTTCTAATCATGTAAAGCATCGGGGAAAGAGGGAGAGAAGAAATACTAAAAAGGCTATTGGAGATTCTGGAGACGCGTGTTTGCTTTTGGTGGCAGCGGCGTGGGCATGCTTCCGACAAAAACGTCTGACTGTGGAGATGGGCAACAGAGGTTCCAAGGCTCCTAAGTCACGAGGGGAGTTTTAACGGCCAACACTGATATTGCAGGTCTTGCAGCTGGGATCTTTCTTTGCGTTTGCAGTAGACAAGCTCATGAGTTGGTGACCGGTAATTTCTGCAACTGTGCCGAGGGAGAGATCCACAGGATCAGTGTAAATTACTTCCAAAATAACATCCTGGGCGTGATGGTAAACCATGACACCATCTTCCTCATCGCAGGTCAGAAATTTATTATCTTTTATATTTAGCTGAGGAAGGCGCTGCTTACAGAACTCGTCTCCGGGCGATCCGAGGGGGGCGATAACCAGGATGACGTAGTGGTAGGCTGTGTACATGCAGTAGAAGTCTCCAAAGTACAAGTTAGTATTTGGGTTGAAGAGTTTTTCAGCTGCAATCTCAAACCTGTATCTTCCATATGGTGAATCTTGTGGTGGCTTCCCAGTGTTAAACTCAGTGTTGCAGCTGAAGAAGATGCCTTCCAGCTTCCCACTGATCGGAGAGCCATGGCTGCCGCTGTTATCCTTAACAGAGGGCGGCATAGCGTTCCCGTGATGCTCTCTACAAACGAATGACTGGCATTGTTTAGTTTGTAACACACGCTAAAGAACAAGCGGAAAGTTAGGAATGTCACATTGCTCAGTAACAGTACTGAAGGGACACAAAGGAAAACCGTCAAACTGAAAACTGGTTAGTGTCATGATCCCAGGACCAAGGAAATCAAGCGGTGCCAAACTCGGAAAGAGCTAGAATAACTCCTGCTCAAGGGGAAAACCTGCTTTTTCCAGTCTGGCTTCTCTGTGCCTGCATGTACTCGCACAGCTCACAAAGGAAAGAACAGCACAAACAAAAAAGCCCCCGAACGACCAATATCTTTAATTAACTGATTTGTTCAGCCTTCCACTACGATGCTAACAATAAACACAGTTTAAGCACATGTTGAAAATTGCAAGGCAGTCTCAATCTGCTGAATATACTGTTTGTTAATGCACATTTTTAGCATAGGCAGTGTATGTTTCATGTAGAAAACTGCCTCTGAAAGTTATTTCCGAAAGATGTTTTTCAGCGCGCTTATAGGAAGGAACGTACTCTCTGCCTAGGGTTTTTTTCCCCCCAGAATGATAATTTCAGGTCTACTGCTGACTTCAATCACAGCTGAGCTGGGCACAGGGTATTAGGCAATTCGGTTAGTTTCCTTTGGGTTGGTATCCAGCTTCTGCAGTCGCTGGTCCGAAGGGATGTACAAAGCTAACCCTTACTCCTTTGCAAGCTGGGCTTTATTTGGTTCCAGAGAAAAGAAACCTTCAATGTAACAAGTGAATTTTTAAAACCCTAAATTGCACTCAGCAGCATTAGGCTGCTAAATTTAGGAGAACAGCCCAAAACACCCCATCTAACAGTCCTTAGCACCTGAAATTTTCTATATAGCAGAGCATTCCCAGACCTCGTGCCCCACACCTCCCCGGAGGTGTGGGGCAGTGACAGCTGTGGCTCCCTGCACCCACTACCCTGTGCTACCCAAAAGGGAAACCTTCCCTGTTTTAGGTCCTGCAAAACTTCGGATTTACTAAGAGGCCATGGAAAATGCCCTCACACACGCTGATGCATGATTAAAACCGCACGAGGCCATAGGGCTGGAGGGTCTTACATCCCCTCTTGCTCTACTGTTACTCTCCTTTTCTCTCTCTTTTTCGGTAACAGAGAGCTGGTGTCTCTCTGCTTTTAACTCGCAACATCTCCAGGAAAAATGGTGCTGTGTGGGACAAGATTTTACTCGGTTAAAACGGGAGGTAGCACTCAAGCAAACAAATTCTGTGTACATATGCAAACTGCTCTAAATCAACTTCGCGATGCCTCCAACTGTGATTTTCCCATTATTTCTAATCTCCTCAGCAGCATACCTTACCGTGACTCCAGGAGAAATTTCCCGAGTTCCCTGGGCCATTCAGAGAGCACACAGGTACTGCCTCAAGCCCTGTTTCGGAAGATCTTGGTTGGGTGGGGGACACAATCGGTATTTGATGACTGAAGCGATGGCTGGGTGCGGGGAGCGGGAAATCTGCCTGAACCACCACGGTCTCCGCGACCCGAAAAGCCAGGCGGCTTGCAGTTCCGTTTCTGTGGCAAGACACTGACATCCAGTGGCCAATTAGGCTAATTATAGGTCTGCTCTGTGGCTCTCCCAGCCAAGGTAAGCAGTGGGGCGACAGGAACACTAGTTACGAGCGCACGGATCAAGCCCTACATTGGGAGGTTGGAGCTCCAGCCCCCTGGCAGCTGCTCGTTTGCCAATGCTACCGGAGCTGCTCTGTCAGCTTTTCCAGGCCTGTTGACTGGCCGTGACCCCACAGAGGTCAGTGGCAGGCATGGCGTGACAAGGAACTGTTCCTAAAAGGAGGCACGCAGTGGGATTTTAAACATCGCATTCAGACGGGAGCGCTGTGGAAGGCCCAGCCCCTGTGACTGTGGGTGGTCATTATTAGTGCATTTCCGACCAGAACAGGTGACCACCAGCCAGTTACAGGTATTCCAGCTTCGTACAGACGTGGTAAACCACAGCTCTACCTCACTAACAGCAAACAGACTAGTCTGCATTTGTACCGAGCCGAGAGCGAGCCTAACAGGAGGGAGGGGAAAGATGCAGTGCAATCAATTAGAGTCACATTTGGCAGAACAAGGCCAAACCCACAGCTACAAACGCACCTTAGCAGCAGTTTTCAAAGCTTCTATGAACTACGATACACAAGAATCAGAATCCCTTCCTGTCCAAGGTATCTAGTCCAGGATGGTAGCAGAGATTTGCGAGGCCCTCAAAGCGCCTCCACAACTGCAATTCATCCTGTACCTCCACCGAGTTTTGCAGCTCTGTCACTGTGTGCAATAGAAAAGTTCTTCCAAACCACAGAAGGGAAAAGAGCAAACCCCATAGAATCATAGAATGGTTT